>NW_028301620.1:3717893-4027717 GCF_987345545.1 Pholcus phalangioides | reverse complement strand
CTTTGATTACGACATTTTTTTAAAAAACAATTTGAAGAACTCTGTTTCATTGCCGTTTGTGTACCCCAGAACCCCAGAATACCACATTCTTAAGTAATTGCGTAAAGTTTTTAGAGCTTTTAAAGCTTTTTCTAACTTCGTGGGGAATTCTTTTTTGTTCAAATCATCATCCACACACATGTCCATGTCTGTTTCATTGTCATCGCAGAGTTTCGTCTCCCGGCGTCTTCTACTTCTACTAATTCAGTCATCACCAAACTTTCATTTTTTTTTTAAATTGATAACTGATTTTAATTTTTTCTCAATTTGTAACGTAGCAAAGCTAATACACGCTGGAATATCTGGCGAACTGAAAATGCAAAAAGGAAAGTGCGAACTCTCGTCTTCTCCGCAGTTGGGAACGGACGTGCTTTTAACGCGCTCCGCTCACCGACGAATAGAAGTTTTATCCGAAACCATTGCCGGGGGATTACCGAAGGATTATCCGTCACGTCAGTGCGCCATTATGTGTTTCTTTGTGTTTTTCTTCGTTCTCGTGAGTTTTGCTTAGCGTGTTGTTTATTTTTGGGTCATATTCTGCGGTGTTTTTCTTTTTTTTCTAGCACACGTTGGATTGCGAGATAAGTGTTTCTTTTTTTACTATATTGCTCTCAATTTTTTTAATTTTCGTTTTATATTTTCGATTGACTTAATTTTTTTTTTCTCGTTCGCATTTCATTTTCATTGAATTTTTGCCAGGTTTGCGTTTTCTCGCTTCTCTGATATAAATTCGTAGGGTTTTTGGACGTTAGGGTTAGCAAACAGTGTATACCTTTTCCCAGGTTCTCCCAATAACTTTGTTTTTCCTTCCACTTGGGCCTATAGTTGTCGTGTTAATGTGATTTGAGATAGTTAGCTAATTCTAATAAGTAAAAATTGTACTTTGTAGCTTAATACTTTTTTTGGAGTGTGTTCTATTCTATCAGCCGCTGTGGTGGTCGAGTGGTTATAGTGGCGGACTCGCGATGCGAGGATCCGGGTTCGAACCCCACAGTCGTGGTCGGCTGAAGTTGGTTTTCTGTGGTTCCCAACTTCAAGGCGCAAATGCGAGCCGATCTTCCCGTTAAAAAGTCTCGCCACAGAGAGCAACAGTCCTACAACGATAAATCATTCAATCATAACACTTCACTCATAGTTGGAAAAACTGGTGGCAGATGGCAGCACTACACATAACAAGCATTACAGAGAAACAAAAAACTTCACGTCAGGTTTCACTACACGTACACGCACATCCCCGCATGTACCGATTCGTTGGGGGTTCCGCGGGGGGAGGGTGTGGTCGGGGCGCATGTGTGGTGTAGAAGTAGCAGGTAGGGCCTCCAAAAAATGGCTCGGGGATCCATTATGTTCTTAAGTCAGCCACCTCGTTGGGCAATTTGCCTGTTGTGGCATTGTATTGTATTATATACATATTTATTTTATTCTTCGTGATTTAGTGTTGAACATTCTATTTTACGTAATTTTTTCGTAAAATCTCTTACGTATATTACGCATAGTAATGTATTTTACATTATTCTAATTTCCTGTTAACGTTTTTCATTTTGATATTTTTAATTATTATTATTATCTAGCATTAGCAATAGTGTTAGTATGCCTCGACCTCGACTAGTGTTGTGTAGAGGTTGCGGCGGGAGGTTTCCCTGGTCTAGGGGTATAGTAGCTGATAGTTTCAATTGTAAAGGGTGCTTGGATAGAAAAAGGCTGGAACTCGAGGTCGAAGATTTACGGGAAAAAGTTAGGGTGCTAGAGGGCCCGGTTATAACGGAGCCTCTGGTCGTCGAGCCACCTGCTGATGAAGAAGCAATCTTCACGAACAACGACAGTTTAGAGGGCGAATGGGTGGTCGTGGATGAGGTAGAGGGGGATAGTGATAGGGGTTTAATCATCGGCGATTCTATGGTTAGGGAACTTGGGAACCGAGTGTGTAGGGATTTTCGGGGTTTCGAGCGCTGTTGTCTTCCTGGGGGGAAGATTGGCAACGTTCGAGACGTTTTTCATCGCCGAAAGTTGCCCTTGCGGATGATTCTGTGGGTGGGAACAAATCAGGTAGGAGCGAATATTAGTGAGTCTCTGTCAGAGTACCGGGATTTCCTATTATCCGCTAGGGAGGGGGGTTCAGATGTGGCAGTGATTCCAGTGCTGCCAAGGGGTAGTAGGGGATATTGGAATAGGATCCACCAATTCAATATAGGCCTGAAGGACATTTGCTCCTCACTTGGGGTGACGTTCTTGGTGCTTCCCGCATTTACCGATAGGTGGCTTCGTTCGGATGGGATCCATCTAAATAAGAGGGGGGGGGTCTGGGAGGTTTACGACAGTCTTAGGTCAGGTTTTTTACTCCCAGACTACGTAGTCGGGAATGCGGGTTAGTTAATGATAATCACAACAGTACTGACGGGGAATTACCGACCTCTGACTTGGATGGCTTCTCGATTGACACTAAATCACTGGGCAAATTAAAATGTGTGTTAATAAATGCCAGGAGCTTGGGTAATAAGAAAGATTTTTTAGAAACTATGATAGTTGTGGAGGGCTTGGATCTTATAGCCATTACAGAATCTTGGGCAAAGGATGGGGATGAATCTTTCTTACACATCTCAGGATACGATACTTTTTTGAGAAATAGATCTGATAGGAAAGGGGGTGGATTGTTGATATACGTGAAATCCTGTTTGAAGGCTAGAGAGTGCAACGTGCAGAGAAGTGATATTGAAACCATATGGGTTGAACTTGAGAACAAAAGACGTCATAAACTTATTGTTTGGGTTTGTTACAATCCACCGAATAGGGATCAAAACGACATCGTCAAATTGCATGATGAAATTTCCTACATGTGTAAGCGTAAGGGGATTCTCATACTAGGGGATTTCAATTACCCGGGTATTGATTGGGAGAACCTTTCAACTGGAAATCAGTATGAAAGAGGCTTTCTTAAGTTGGTGCTCAAAAATTTTTTGTATCAGCATGTATCAGAAGCCACTAGGGGTACTGCTATTTTGGATTTAGTTCTTACTAGTTCTGAGGATCTAGTTGAACATGTTTCGGTGGGGGAAGAGTTTTCTTCCAGTGATCATCGTATCGTCAGATTTCACTGTAACTTTTCCTCGGGTAAGGTTGATAACAAAAGACTGGTTCCTTGTTTTCCGAGAACTAACTTTGATGTTTTGCGAAGGAGGTTAGCGGAAGTTTTCAAAGACCGGTTGGAGTCAGTAGGGGTGGTAAGTCAATGGGAAGAATTTAGTTCGAAGCTGTCCTCGGTTTTACTCGACGTCATACCCTTTGTTCGAAAAAAGCGTGTTTGTACATCGCACCCTCTATGTTTCACGGATAGCGTGCGGAACATTTATCTTGTAAGGAAAAGAGCATTCAGAGAGTATAAAAGTGGACGAGGTGACCTATCATTGTTTACTGATGAAAGAAGACTGTTGAAGAAAGCGATAAGGGATAGTAAAAAGGAATATGAACGCAGGTGTCGAGAAGATATGATCCAAGTGTTCAAAATTTTGAATGGGATGGATAGGATGGACCATGAACTTTTAGTACACCGTCAATCGACTGCTTTTACAAGGGGACACCAGTATCGATTGTTGAGGGACAATGCAAGGTTATGATGTCGCAGGGATTTTTTCTCTTATAGGGTTGTTAATAAATGTAATAGCTTACCCCCGGAGGTAGTAAATTGTAACACAATTGACACGTTTAAAAAGAAATACGATAAACATGTTGAGGTAAATTGAGAAGCTATCCATACTTAGAATAAGACAACCATAAGTATCCTTTATGGGCGTTGTATAATATTTTATCATGTGTATATATATTGTTTATAATTTGTGTTAATTGCATTATTAATTGGGTTGCTGTATTTTTGAAATATATGACATCCATATTTGTATGGGCATATTTTTATCAGCCACCTCGTTGGGCATTTTGCCTGTTGTGGCGTTGTATCTGTATTTGTATTTGTATCTTGCAAAAGCGAAAATGTGCCAAATTTCTGAAACATTTGCAATCGGTTGCAGCTTTTAACGCTATTGCTATTCTCTCATGACAGCGATTCAACTTATCCCTTTCACTGAAATTCCTCTCATACATGAAATACATACAATAGCTTCTTCGATTCACGTACGGGTTGAATGGTATAAATATTCTGGATGCAACTAGGCTCACCGATTTGGGAATCGTTATCGACGAGTGGCTTAGATTTCCTGATCATTACTCTGCAGTGGTAAAAAAAAAGGAAGTAGAATAGTGGATCAGTTTCATTCTTAAGAAGGTCTTCGCGTTTTCCCAAAAAATCATTCTTTCTCTATTCCGCGGTAAAATTCACCTTGCCTGGAGTAGGTCGTGTGGGGTTTTTGAGACCCTATCTTCAAAAGAGATATAGACTTGGTTGAAGGCGTGGAAATAAGGACACCTTGAGTATTTGCAGATAAGCAAGACTTAAGTAATGAAGAGAGATATGATTCATCGAATATGTTTTGTTTAGAATAACGTAGACAACGTGGATATGATCGAGTTATTAATGATTTTCAATGGGACCGATATGATGGATCATGACGTATTGTTACGTAGTTATTCAGATTCTTTGGCTCGAGGACACCAGTTTCGGTTGGTTTGGGAAAAATGCAGGTTTTTGTGTCGCAGGGAAATTTTTGATAGGGGTTGTAAATGTATGAAACAGCTTATCTTTGGTTGCCGTAAATTCTTCAAAATTGACACTTTTAAGAGGAAATTTGATAAGGAGGATGGGGTAATCAAGAAGCTATCCATACTTTAATGAATGACAACCATATTTTTGTAGACATTATGTTAGTGATTTTATTTCATTTTTTTCTTGAATCAGTCTGTGGGATTGCTGTATTTAGACTATGGAAAACAATTTTTGTAGGTTCTCCCTCACAAATTATAATTAACTACTACATTTAAAAATTTATTTATATTTTCGTATCTTTCTTAATTTTTTACATTTCTTTGCTATTTTTAATAATTTCTTTGTTAATTTTCTTTGTTTAATTTTTCCAGCCACCTTACTGGGCAATTTGCCTGTTTTTAGTTTCAGCTTTTGTGTTCGTATAATCTTTTTTGAAACCTTTCTAAAAGCCTTTTTGAAAAAAAAAACCCCAATAATTATCAAAAATGTAGATGTGCGTCACAAATTTTAGAAGCGAGTTGTTACATCAGCTGCAGAAATAAAGGACGAGCTCAATAGAGCAAAATGTAATAGGCCTACATCCTATAAATAACGTGCAAATTAAAAATTCAACAGAATTAGAATCATACTCTTACAGAGTGTCCAATAAAATTCTTAAATATTTTAAAAATGCATAAATGGTTTAAAAAATCATAAAAATATTAGAAATTTATATATATGAATGCATCTTAGAAAAAAAAAGTTATTCTTACGAAGGGGGAATTTTTTTTATACAGAAAAAAATTAATTAAACTTTTGCTCGAAAGATTGCTTGGGAAACCAGACTGAACCCGAACTTTTCTTCAATCTCTTCTGTGTCTGAAACAATCTAACTCTCGAGCCTTCGATTTGTGGCTGAGATTAAACAACTTTCCCAACAGTGCTTCATCCACAACCGTCAACATCACAATAAAAACCTTATGTTAGCGCTAGTTACAGGAAATTTCAGAAATGCGCTGTTAATCGTACAATCGGAATTTTATAGCACTCTGATTTGCGTGATTTTTTTCGTGCAGCTCCTTCTATCGACAAAAATGTGAACCTATTTGTTTTCTGTATACAAACAAATTTCGTCTGCGCAAATTATTTTTTCGCAAACCCAATATACCAAGTACTTCACTTTTTTGTGAATTTTTAAACCATTTCGAATTTATCGGACACCCTGTATATCTTTGGCCGGATTACACTAAATGACCATATAACTGACAGATATGCATAAATAAGAGGACGTATAAGTAAGAGATCACACTGTATAAGCATGCACCGGGAACGTAGCAAAAAATAATATGCATGAAATGAAATCCTAACCAACATACACAGATCAATCGAAAGTATAATTTAGTTTCCTGCAAATTGCGTTTTAGCCAGTGACATTAATTTTGTGATGAGACTCTTAAACACACATGGGAATTCGATTCATACGAAAAAAGATAAAAGTATTTTCTGCGTATGTGAATGAATTCGAGACACAAAGGTGATTAGTCGGTAAAATAAACAAAATTTTTTCGTTTCCGGAAGAGTCGGAGAAGCGAATAAGCGCTGATTTATATTCGGATAAAAGATATAAATGAAACAACTCTAGCTTTTCAATTGGAATAAATCACAACAGAAGAGCAGTTGCGAAAAATATGTTTCGAATTTCATAACATTTAAAAAAAATATTAAAATTTCTCCTTCCCAATTAGTCTAATAATCTCTGATTATTGTTATCTCTTTTCGAATCGTATATATATATTCCCTTTGATATTAATTACATAGCGTTAAACACAAAGATACAGTGAAAGTTACACATTCGCAAAGAAAAAAATATATATAAAAGAAAAAACATTTGATTTGTTTGTTTGTTTTTTCTTTTTCCTCATTAATTAAAGAAATTATATGAAAAGGAATACTAGGTACGCATTATCATTTAATTCTAATTAAGAATGAAAAGATTAACGAGGAACTCGATGACGACCGCCGTCATCTTTTTTTTTTTTTTGTGACTTTCTCGAATTTCATTTGTGAAATCAATAAGAAACCGACCTAAATTTACAAAATTTAAAGAAAAAAGGAATTAAAAATCTAAAGCAGTTACCCGATAGGTTTATTTGTTTGCTTAAAGATCAGAATAATGATCTTTGTTCTAGATCGATATTTTTTCTCGATTCTGAAATTGTATTAACTAGATTTACTACCCGTCGCTGCTCGGGGTTTCTCTATATAGTAGGAGCATCAAAACAGTGACAAACCATTGTGAAGGCAGAAATAGGTCTTAAAAAACCTATTCGTAGAGAGAGAATTTCTATTTCCTCTAGTTGTGTTTTGTGGAACACAACATTGTGTGAATGTTGTGTTTCGGAACCACGGGAAGCAATGTAAACATCCCAAAAACGATTGTTGGTGGTCTAGGAGTCATTATTGTCCGACAGATTTTTTGCTGATTTCGAGTATTTTGGAGTTGGAGTTATTAAGAACTTCTAAAGTAAGTCGGGCCCTTCTCGTATATTTTTGCATATATCTGTATATACATATACAAAATTTGGTGGCGTAAGTCTGAAATTGTAGATCTGTGCAAAGAACATACACAAAAAAATCGATTTTATATACAGGGTGGACAGGTAACAGCACGCATGACATTTTACTGGAAACGGCTGATCCTAGAAACATACTTCTAACTGGAAAAAGTATCCAACTAACGTGTGGAACTCGAATGATTAATTCTTTAATTAAATTTCTAATTTTCCAAATGCAATATTCACTAAGATATTTGAATTCGAAAAACGGAGGAGAGTTTGGAAAAAAACAGCATCATATATAAATGTACATTTATATGAGGAACAAACACTGCGAAAAACAGAAGGAAAAACAACTTTGTATATAGATATACGTTGTCCTGTAACTGCCAATGCGACCGTTATCTCATCAAAAGTTCGTTGTAGAGGTATGGTTCCACTTTCAGAAATGCTCAAAATGTATTCAAAAATCCCCTTGCACTGATTTCAAGAGTAAAGATACAATGTATCACAAAATAAAAAAATAAAAAATGAACTTTTATATGGACACCCGGCTATAAAAAAAACTTAAGTTGTTGTTTTATCCCTTCTCTGAGGCAAAAATAATCACGTTTCTAAGTGTAATATTCGCTGAGATATTTGAATTTAAAAATTGGAGAAAAGAACCCATTACAGAAACTGGTACAGTATGAATTTCGACCAAATTTTAAACATTTTATACACTGGAACCATACCTCTACGATGAACGGTTGATAAGATAAAGACCGCATTAGGAATTGCAAGACTCCGTGTATATATATTATATTATTTAATACTGTATAAACAACCAAAATGAATCACACCGCGCTTTTCACCGATTTGCTTAATTCATTTTCATTTGAATTATAAATCTGTAAGAGTGAGATTGTGCTATGTATCGCATCTTGCGTTCTACTCAAGGAATTTTATTGTTCGATGTAACAACACCTTGGAAGTGAGTTGTTGACAGAATTATATTTGCCCCTGTCAGCTGACTTTCAATTTGAAAGTCGATCTGTCTCTTCTCAGCGGAGTAAGAAATCGAACACTTTATAATAAACTTCTACTATGTATATATGCAAGCTTGTAAAAAACTTGATGTATCTCGATGATCAAGTATTTCATCTAAAATTGTATAATCGTGGGGTTTCCTAGATCATCTAGTGTTTTCCTCGTTGAGATTTGCACGTGAAAATATACACGGTGCATAACAAAGAGGGGGTATGACATTTTACTGGATGACCGTTGATCTACAGGTATACTTCCAATTCGAAAAAGTTTCCAAATAACGTATAGTACTCAGATATGTCAATCGTGTTTCAAAGGGTTATATAGTTATTAGAATAAAAGAAATAACTTTTTATACAGTCCCAACGTGCACCAAAACCCAATTAAAAAGTTGTTGCCCTTTCTCTCTTGAATCGAACAAAAAGAAAATTCAATGTTTCTAAGTGCAATATTCACTGAGATGTTTGAATTCGAAAAACGGAGGAAAGGTGAGAAAAAACACTGCTAAATGCCAAAAAACTGGTTCTCTCGAATTTGGAACTGCTTTTTTTTCCCCAACTTTCCTCAGTTTTTCGAATTCAAACATCTCCGCGAATACTGCACATCGAAACGTGGTTTTCATTTTGGCCTCAGAGCAAAGACAGGGCAACAAATTTCTAATTGGGTTTTTGAACAAAGGGTTTCCGTATAAACAGTTATTTTTTTAATTTTAATAACTATACCACCCCTTGAGACATGAATGACATATCTGAGTACTACGGGTTATTTGGAAATGTTTTCTAACTTGAAGTATACCTCTAGGATCAACGATTCGTCAGTAAAATGTCATACGATACCCCCTGTTTGCTAGGCACCCCGTATATATATTTTTGCTAATAATGCGTTTTCTGTAGAGAATATACAAAATCAAAGTGAGTTTTTTCTCTGATTTCAAACTTTTCCCCAAAATAAAGGAACCTATTTTCCTTATTTTCCTCTAAGAACTTTTTTTTCGGTCTTCATTCCCTCTAAAATTCAACCGAAAGCTATTGACATTCGTCGCAGTTCTTTCACAGACGTATTCTCAGCTAGGAAAGAAAATATACAAAGAAAATAAATAAAATAGCAGATTCTGAACTTTATAAGAAGCGAAAAAAGAAGAACTTCCCAAAAATCAAACTACAGGTTTTTCTGTTGCAAGAGAATTTCGGTTGTTTTTTATTTCTCTTTAGGAAGAATAGACCTACGGCTGCTACATTGTACGTTTGTACGTTTCCAAGCTCTCGTTAGGATTTTCTTAGAGAGTATTTTCTTTGCTAGGGATTTCTTGAATTTAGTCTTATTTGTGGTTTCGTGGTAAGAGTTCTTATTTATTGCTTGCATTCCCTAGAGCCAAATGCACGAGTAGAGCTTCACTCAGTTCTTCCCGTGGTGTCAGAAGTCATTATAAATGTCTAAGCTTTCGCCAAGCGAATATTAAATTGTTGTAAACTTTTGCTTTGTTGGTTGCGATAACACTTCACAGAACGCATTCGGAATGGCTTTAGTTGACCCCCATCGTCGCCACAGTGGTGGTCAGCTAAAGTTGGTTTTCTATGGTTCCTAACTTCGAGGCGCGAATGCGAGCTAATTTCCCAGTCAAAAAGTCTCGCCAGAGACAGCAACAGACCTGCAAACGATACAAATATCCAATAATCACACTTCGCTCGCTTCAGTTCTGAAATATATATGACAGCTCTGAAACATCAGACACAGCACTGCATGCGCACTCAAACTGTTACGTACACACATTCACACTTCCGACACAACTCATGCGGTAGTAAATTGCCCATAGCGATAGACCGGAGTTATGCACGGTTTGAAAGAAAGAAGAAAAGACTTCAGTTTTTCATTAACAACGCTATCCCATCAATATAATTTCTGGATATTATGACCAAGGAACTCTGCTCAACAATCTACGCTGATATGCGTTGTTTAAGGAAAAAATATATTTCGTCTCCATAGTGTAATGGCAAGTGTGCTTGCCCGGTTAGCAAGAGATCTTTGGTTCGTTTTTTGGTCGAAACAAAGGAACCTCTTGTTGCAAGCTCACCTCGTCATATTATCCAGAAAGTTTATTGATCTGACGTATTGTTGGGCCGATAAAAAAACATTATCCATATCTCAACTTAGCTAAGTTTGTAACACTGTTTTTCCAAGATCCTTAAGGGATCAAGGAACACGGAAATGGCTCGATAGATTTCTGTCTAGCGCTGGATTCATTGACCCTCGATTGTGTTTCAGTAATTAGTATTGTTCTTAAGGAACTACACATTTACTGGATATAACATATCCAGTAATATTATTACGACGAGATGAACTCGGAAAGAAAAGTCATCTGGTATCCTTCGAGTACTGAACCCGGGTTTTCTTGCGATCTTGGAAAGTACGGTACAATATACAGCAATGGAGAAACGGCCCTGCCTTTATTTCGCGTACTGTGGCGTGAGTGCTGAAGTAGAGGCATAAGTAGCATCTCCTAACTTCAGCAAACGGCCCCCAGGTGAGACGGTAGAGAGAATGACACCATATACACCAATGAATACACGCCTGCCTATTATAGGGCATCACTACGTACGGTACACGATAGTGGTGTATGTAGTGCAAGAGACTTGTCTCTGATGTCCGGTGAAGACCAGATGAGTTTTCTTCCAGAGTTCACCTTGTGTGGCATAACATCTAGGAAAAAGTATAAATCCTCGATGTAATGGGTAAAAGAAATCTCACTCTCTTCATATTGCTCTGCTCGGCATTTTCTTTTCTAAAGACATGGCAGGGATCCTAGATGATATTTTCAATAAAAAAATATTTGTTAGCATTATCATCTGTGAGCCATACCGTGTCTTTTGAGAAGAAAATGTAAATTGCTGGACAAAATGGCTACTAAAAATGCTGAAATGCTAATTAGGATAACATATGACCCATAATTACTGAAATACATGTATTCTTGACTTTTCGTCAAATCATCCCGACTTTTTGTCTAGGGGCGTTCAAGTATTACGTCATCATCGATGGGGGGCGGGGCGGGGGGAGAGGGTTTCCGATTTGCTGACTTTTGATGACAACGGGGAGGGGGTGAAGGTCTGATAATGCTTACGTCATCAACCATCCTTTATGAAAATATTAAATATTCTTAATGACACCTTACTCGGTGAGCCAAAAACAAAAAAAAAACCCCTTCCGATATTTTGTGGGCACTTGATAACATTCCCTCCTATTGATAAGTGCCCTACAGAGCCACTTTATTGATCTTTAAATGTTTCGCGGATCCAAGTGATCTGGAAATGTGTCAGGGCCGCTTAAGTGCTCTGGAAATGTGTACAGGCCGCTAAAGTGCTCTGGAACTGTGCCACGATATCACTCAATTGATCCGTAATTATATGCCGCGGATCACTTAAATAATCTGAGAATGTGCCGCGGGTAACTTGAGTGATGTAGAGCCACACTGGGGGGGGGGGCACTTAAGTGCTCTAAAACTACGTCACATGCCACTCTGTGTCCCGGGTCATTTAAGTGATCTGAAAATGTACTACGGGCCGCTTAAACGTTATGGAATTGCACCACGGGACAGAACGATCTGTAAATGTGCCGCTTAGTTCATTTTTACAAAATTAGGTTTGAGGAGGGCAGGCCGCATCAGATAACACCTAGGGCCATATCTGGTCCGCGGGCCAACGGCCTTTATGCGATTTATCATTATATGGCTTAGAGGGTAGATCGCAATGAATTTATTAAAGATAAACTTTTGAGTTTATAGCCTTCAAATAATATTGAAATTAACAGAAATTGATTATAACATATAAAGGTATTGTCTTCCGAAGTTTCAAATTTGAAAAAAAAAAAAAAAAAAAATTCCATTAAAAAAATAAATTTTTGATCGTGGGAGGGGGGCACGAGCCCCTTTTGTACCCCCGTGTACGAGTCCCCGTGTACGTCTCTGATCCCAGCAATATGCGTTACGATTCCGACGGGCAGAGCTGATGACGAAGTTTTGCTGACAAGGGGCTGGAGGGGGGTCAAAAATGGCTAAACATTTGCTTACGTAATACTTGAACGGCCCCGTATAAGAATATCGCATTCTTTTTAACGAAACTTACTTTAACTTTTATTTTTTTATAGCAATTAACGATGGAGACTTTTCCACAAATTATTTTCCGATAATAGTAGTATACTACTGAGAATCATGAATATAAATATTCGTCTCGCATACGTGTTATGCTCAACGCTGACCATTTTGTTTTTCTATCTAAATACATTTTACGGTTCTGCGATTTGCAGAAGCCCTTTTATTCCCGCATTTAGTAAATCTCTTAGCAATTTTTACGCCCATGCAAAGATCCTTATTCCCCGTTACATATCTGTAAAAATAAGAAGCTGCATGGTATTACTGAACCTAATCCAGCCCAAGAGAGACAAATAAAAACCATGGCACTTACTTTCTAAACTGTTCCACTGTTAAAGGGATTTACTGAGTAGAATTCACATTCATTCAAGTTGATTAATGATCACTTTTTTCACAGCCAATTAATTTAATTTAATGTCTAAGGGATTTATTTGTTAATATAATTTTAAAAGTCTTCAGGAGAGGAGAAACCAGGGATCGCTAAATAATAAAAAACATTTTATTGTATGCAAAAAAACAAAGTTCATAAGTTACAAAGCTGCGCGTTAATGACGATGTTTGACAGAGGTGCAAATGCGGCACGCGAAAGGTGTTCCGATCGGAATGAGTCAATAGTAAAAGATAATTTTCTTATTTCCTTCATAAAATTAAGAAAAATCGGGATCGATACGGGACATCGCCACCTATCACCGAATAACTGTCGAAGGTGAGAAGTTGTCAATTTTATTCAAAAGTGACTTATCAAAGATAATTAAGTAAAGGTGTGAATTGTTGGTGAAATTGCTCAAAAAATCTTCAATGATAAGTAATATGGGAGGGGGTGGCTACTGCAAGTCACAGTACATTAAAATGTAGTTTACCGAAAGAATTATATGTTTGAAAATATACAAATACAAATACAAATACAAATACAACGCCACAACAGGCAAAATGCCCAACGAGGTGGCTGATAAAAAGATGTCCATAAAAATATGGTTGTCATATGTTTCAAAAATACAGCAACCCAATTAAAAATGCAATTAACACAAATTACAAACAATATATACACATGATAAAATATTATACAATGCCCATAAAGAATACTTATGGTTGTCTTATTCTAAGAATGGATAGCTTCTCGATTTACCCCAACATGTTTATCGTATTTCTTTTTAAACGTGTCAATTGTGTTACAATTTACTACCTCCGGGGGTAAGCTATTCCATTTATTAACAACCCTATTGGAGAAAAATTCCCTGCGACACCATAACCTTGCATTGTCCCTCACCAATCGATACTGGTGTCCCCTTGTAAAAGCAGTCGATTGGCGGTGTACTAAAAGTTCATGGTCCATCCTATCCATCCCATTGAAAATTTTGACCACTTCGATCATATCTCCTCGACACCTGCGTTCATCCAATGTAAACATATTCAAAAAATGAAGTCTTTCTTCATAACTCAAGCCCTGTGTGCCAATAAGGACACGCGTAGCTCTTCTCTGCACCCCTTCAACCAAGTCTATGTCCCTCTGTTGGTATGGTCTCCAAAACCTTACAGCATACTCCAGTCCAGGGCGAACTAAGCCTCGAAAAAGCGGAAGAATGACTTTAGGAGAACGCGAAGAGACCTTTTTGAAAATGAGACCAAGCATTCTATTCGCTTTTTTGACAACCGCTGAACAATGTTCAGAAAACTTAAGTCGCTCGTCAATGAGAATTCCCAAATCGGTGACTCTAGTTGCATCCGGGATAGTGTATAAACATATAATAGTGATATAAACGTGATATAAACATACATATATGACTACAACACTAATTATGATAATTATAGTTATCATAAGAGTGTTATTTATCATATCATTATAGTTATAGGAATAATCTCAATCCTTGATTTCAGTAAAGAATAAAAGTTCGTTGTGAAAATAAGAAAAAAAAGGGTCATTTTATAAAGAAAAAAAGCCGTACGGCCAACATCACGAGAATGTCCCATAAAATACAGGTCGTATGGTTATATTACACTTCCTGATCCGCGAGCAGCAAAAATCTATGCATATAAAATAACATGTCCTGACTGACTAATTCATTTATTGATTAATCATCGCCGAGCCGAAAGCGCTGAAGCTAGGAATATGAAATGAAATTTAGTCAGTAGTTTCATTATATAGCGCAAAGAAGCACTAAGAATGGTTTTTTTCCCTTCAAAAATTTTACCCCTTTGGTCGTGGTCATAAGCGACTGCAAGCCAAAACCGCTGAAGCTATCGCCTAAGTATAAAATTTGGTCGGTATTGTATTTTATAATGTAGACACCCACTAAGATGTGGTTTCTTAAAACCCAACCCTCATGAGGCGTTCAAATGTTATATGGGCAAATCAACGGAAAGTAATTTTCCGATTACCAAATCTACGCAAGCGAAGCCGCAGATAACAACATCTAGCACCGCATATCTGACCCGCGGACTGGAAAGATTGTGTTCCCCTGATTCACAGTATGTATTGAGTTTTTTGAATTGTTTCTGATACACGCAATGAATTTGTGAATTTGAAAGATCTCACTTGAATAAAAAATAAAGATCTGAAAAAAAAAAATAAATCATTCAACGAGGATGATAGTAAATACAGAATTCAAAATAATCAATATAGAATGTATGATAACGAAATTTGATGGTAAGTGGGGGAATTATTCCAACTTCTATTATCACTTTGACGTGCAGTGAATATGACACTAGTCCGGAAGAAAATTATCGGTAAGTGTCGAAAATATTTTTCCCAATGAAGGTATTAGAATATGAGAAGGAAATGAGAGGGGAAATATGAATTCCTATTTCTGTCAGTTTCATGCAAAGAAAAGAATTTCAAAACGAATGCCGAAATCACTCCGCTTTTAAAAATCCATTTTTCCTCTTTTAAAATCATTCAAAAAAGTTTGAATTATTCATAAAGACTCATGGATGATCCGTCGTTCTTTCCCCCCCCCCTCTTTCTCTCTATATAAATTTTCTACATTTCTTATTTTTATTTATTTTATATTCATTTAGGTTTGCCACAAATTTTCATATTTGGTATGTGCTCCTCAATGTATTATTATTATTTTTCAAATCAGGATTCAACACGTCAGCATGAAAGCAAAGAAAAAAAAGATCGATCCAAACGTTCGTATCGGCCGTCACTTTCGATCGAAGTGTATACAGTGGAATTCAGTGCAGTACAAAATTTCAGAAATGTGAATTTTCTTTTCTATACACACATGTTTATCGATTATACAGTACATCTATAGCATCTCATACATTTTGAGGCGTTAGTATGATATAAGGGATGTGCAAGCGTTATGGAAAATTCGAAATCTATGTGAGTGATATGAATTTATATGGAAACGTGTATGGGTTTTTTAATATGTATAAATAACGGGACTACTACTTTACCGTTCACCAACTCTGGTCATATATCGCCCTACGGCGATTTCCAACCAGTGGTGTTGTGTGGGAAATGAAGGAACCATCTGTCAGTGGTTGGCCCAGGCTCAGTAGGTACAGAACTTGTTTTTTATGTTCTTTCCCGAATTCGAACCCATGGACCTTGACTGTAGCCTTCATAGTGTAAGACAAGCATTACTCGGGCGCAAAAAAAAAAAAAAAAAATTGGAGATTCCGTTTGCGGCAGGGCTCGCACTTGCAATTTTCTGATCTGACTGCCTGAAATACCAGGGCTGGACAAATAAATGTCCGTTCTTTAGACCACATGCTTGACGTTGACGTATAAAAAACAAGAAAAATGTAAACACATGTTTTCTAATTTTTTTTCCACGCCGACGTGTGATACAAGTGTCCCCACGCACATTCGTAGAATTCCACAGAAATGCTTTCTTTGGCAGCGATGGCAAAATTGTGGTCAGCATATTTTTGTCTATTCTCACTATCTTAATATTGAGCAGATCCGTGCGGATATGGGCCCTCATACACTGAAACTAGGCTCAAAATGAATTGATATACTGCAACTGGCCGTTCTGGAAAAACGTAACTTCCAGCGGAATAGTATATCCTAATGATACCCCCGAAGGAAGAAAAAATGCTTCCCAGTTTGCATAAAAGTGCGAAAATATATATTTGAAAACAAAAAAATGTATATTAGATGGCCCTATTAAACAGTTTATAGTGTCTGAAAGCGATGAAAATTCGGCGATATTGATTCTAAACATTGAAGAAAATATTTGTGTCGTATTTTTCTTTACAGAAATATCGGAAAATGTGGCACAAAAATACGGGCCTCTGCTGCTGCTACTTATGTGTTTGTGTGAAATCAAAAAACTAAACCATTTGTGATATATTTTTTTAAATATTAAAATAATTATTGTTTTCAAATCGGTGTGCAAAAGAGGAGTGAATGTGTTACGATATCGTATATTATTTGTTTCTAAACTGTATACGATACGAATTTTACTTTAAATTTACTTTTGTAGTTACCATAAACATATAGGAACCGATATTCTCGCACATGAAACTTACATCGTTATGTAGCATAAAACAAGATATTGTCCCATAACATGATATTACTTTTTATTCTGCACATCGTTTTAAAACGAACAACCATCTTATTTTGAAAATTACAACAATTAGATTAGTTTTTATTCAGCAGATGGCAGGAGAAGCTATAGCTTGACGTGATTTCTCGTATTTATAGCAACAAAGTATAAAAATCAATATTATTCGTCAGAAGAGGGTATGAAATTGTTTGACCTACTATAATTTTTTTTCGTCGGTTCGAAAATTATTTCTCCCATTTTTATGTCGGTGTTCAAAAATTGTCACATAATTCTGAAGTCATTTCTTTCCTTAATTACAAATTTTCATTAGGTCTAAAATAATTTTTTTAATTAATTCAGAAAATGTTTTTGATTAATTACTGATTAAACAAATTAATTCTATGAGGTTAATTTACATGATCTTTTAATTATTTATTTCGGTAATTTTTAAATTATTTTCTTTGTGAATATATCATTTCCTTCAATAATTTTGCAATTATTAATTTATTGATTTAAAATAATTCATAGAAATTAAGAAATTATTTCCCTTATCTATATTTATTCAATATTTTACATTCCCTACGAAGTTATTATTTTTAAATAACTCTGAAATTTGTTTCAAAAATTTTAAAATTAATTCCTATGCGTGAGATTTTTCATCTATTTGATCCGGAATTATTTCTTTCATTAATTCTAAAATTGTTTTCTTTCATTTATTACAGAATATTTTAATATTATACTTATTTCATTTTAATAGTATTCTAGAATATTATTTCTTTCATTAATTCCACCATTAATCGTTTTTCAATTCAATCATTTTCTAGAAATTATCGGCGGGCCAGGACAAAAACTCTGAGGGCCAAATATGATCCGCGGGCAAACTGCCCTGAGTTATAACCCGTTGAAGGTCCTTGCATTATGGGAATTATTCGAAACCAAAAACTGTTGGTGTGGTGCCGTTACAACCGAAAGTTTAGCTGCATATTGAGTTATCTCGAATGTTCTGAAATTTTCGTTTCTTCTTTATACCAAGAAAAAAGTGCGTCCATTCATAGAAGCATCCTTTATTTTTTCTTACAACTTTGAACCATTTTCCGTAAACTTTTGGGCTTCCTGTAGAATTTAGATTGTTTTTAGATAGGAGACATCTGTGTGGCGGGTGAGAATTTATAAGTTTTTGATTTTCTAACAAAACTCTAACGTTACGAATAACAAAAATATGTAGTGCGAGGTCAGGTCCGGTAATGGATGCAAAAAAAAAAAAACACTCAAGCCTGTCCTTTTTAACTGGTTTTGGGTAACAAAAATTATTTAGACTTTAAAAATGTTTTTTTCATGCTGGGTTCTAAGATAATGTATGTCAGATGCCTGATGGATCCATGTAGTTTTTCTCCAATAAATTTTCTGAAATGATTGTTTTGGCATGTTTGAAAACTCTGCTAGGCTTTGAGTTGATACTGCTAGGTTTGAGTTTTGTGTTTTCTTCGATTTCCGAATTTCACATGGAGCATCAGCTCCAACAGGACATCAAAACTTTCTCTTTCATATTCCAAATAGAAGTTCTTGGTTGAAAGCTTGGTGAAACAGCTGAAGTGTTGATTCACGCATAAAACATCATTTTCAGATTAGTGGAATTAGTATAATATGTCTCAGTAAACTTTATTCCAATTTTAACAAAATCAATTAACATGAGCCCCATATAGCATTTTAACCTCTCATGAACCTCCCTTGGGGGATGAATTTTCAGAAATCTCATCTTAGTGGGTATCTACATTACAAAATTAACATGAAGCACCTAAAACTAAATCTATGAATGCTCATTCATATTTAGCGGCCTTTAAAAGTATCCGAAGCATACCGATAATGTTGGCAAACTGGTCATCTCGACGCATTCTCAAACTCTTCGTTTAGCCACAAAATACATATCTTAAATCGATAAAAGGATACATCAGGAGCTGAAAATACTTGCCAGAAACACTCAGAATTTTCGAGACGATTAAATATATTTCACACTTACCATGGAATTAGATCTCATCGTATTTGAGTTTTCAGCTAAGATAATGTTCACGTTTCTTCTTCCATGCTCAAGTACACAAACAAACATGACTTTACTGAAACAAACGAAAAGGTAAGAAACAAAAGAACCCCCCCCCCAAAAAAAAAAAACAATGAAAATAAAGTTCTGGGAACACATTCAGATGGTAGTTCTATATCTATGCGCATAAATTTACATGTATGCCGAAGCTCATTTACGAGGAAACAACGTTTTTACATGGTAGTTTCGCCCCATTAGTCCATTTCCCATTCTGCGATAGGACATCAAAACACTTTGTAATTTCGTATGCAATTTCTCTGACTGAGTATTATAACACTAGCGTACATTGTAAATGAGGCTCAAAACATTAGATGCACAAATATATTCTATCGTACAGCCACCAGCGTTCAAATGATCACTGTTGTCGAGAGTTCTTTGCTTCCTTAGCTAAGCTAAATGATAAATTACCATCCATTTCTTGTTGAACTTTTCGTCCTTGAGGAATTCTGAGGGCTTCAAACAACACAGCATCTTGGTAAAGTTTTAGACATGTCAGATGGGGGGGGGGATGATTGATGGATAGAAAATTTTTGAAATTAGGCTCAGGTGCACAAAATTTATCGTTATGCGCATTTTTCATCTCCTATGAATTAATTTATGATTAGTTTAAATTAAATATTTTTCGGCGAAGCACGCGCTGTCTAGTTTTCTTAGGAACTAATAAAACGGAACAACAAATTTTAACAAAGTTCTTTACGTCTGAAACAATGCTGGTCATTGTCTTATGTGATTTGGTGTGGGTGTGAACACGAATCACGTATTCAATCATAAATAAAGCTGGATCAGCTACGGTTTTCTCTGAAATCGTACATTTGATACCCAACATAAGTATCAAGGAAACAGATATTTTCTGGATAACATGCTGAGGTCAACTCAGAAAGAAAAGTCATCTTGCCTCCACCGGGACTCGAACCCAGGCCCTCTTCGGGGAAACCATCTACACCACTGGAGATACGACCCTACCTTTGTTATTTCACGTACTGTGGCCTGAAACGGTGAAGTAGAGACAGTAGCCTTACTTAACCTCAGGTGGGACGGTTTAGAGAGAAATAGATGGGGGTCTTTTTCTCAATCCAGATATCAAGGAAACAGATATTTTCTGGGTATTATGCTGACAAGATGACTTTTCTTTCCGAGTTCACCTCAGCATAATATCTAGAAAATATCTGTTGCCTTGGTACCTTGGGCTGAGGAAAAATATCTCTCTCCCAACATAAGTAAATAGGAAACAATAAATATACAAAAAAAAAAAAAACAACACAAATGCACAGAAGCTTCACCAATATTATGGAGGCGCAACATTAATATACATAAAAACAGCAACAAAAAAGTATACCGTAATTCCACCCAACTATGGTCCAAACACCCTTGCTCACTTAAACATTGATAATCGAAATGCTAACAACATCTAATGAACTATTTAAGTACTAAAACAAAGACCAAAGATAGCGTAACGTGTATTGTACATGTGGCTAGAATGCCCTCTGTCCGATATTTCCCCGCGAATCAGCTGTTAGTTGGAGGTTATGTGTTTTTCATGTAATCTTGTCAGCCGCAAACTTTCTGCGCTATTGATGTTCTGTGCTACAGGCAGTTTAGCATTTATATATGTTTAATAAACATTTTTACAGTTGCATGTGTATAAAAATGTTTATAGGAAAAATAATGTAAAATTGTACTTTGCTCTCAACTATGGTCCAGCAATTTTATAGACCACAAGCTGTTACCCGCAGCTTCGCTCACGTGGATTAGGTAATCTGAAAATTACTCGTTGATGATTACCACATATAGCATTTGAACCTCTCATGAACCTCCCTTGGGGGATGAATTTTCAGAAATCCCATCTTAGTGGGTATCTACATTACAAAATTTCATACTGACTAAATTTCATAATTATGACTTCAGCGATTTGAGCTGAGGGATGATTGCTCCATATAGCTTTTTTACTAGCTGTTACCCGCGGCATCGCTCGTGTGGATTTGGTAATCTGAAAATTGCTTGGCGATGATTTCTTCCTATAACACTTAAATCCCTCATTACCCGCTTGGGTGATGCATTTCCAGAAATCCCGTCCTGGCGAGTCTCTATATTATAATATATAATACTGATGGCCTTTCATATTCATAGCTTCCAGTTGTTTGGGCTCAGCGATGACTTCACCGTATAACTTTTGAACTCCTCCCTATGTCCCCCCTTACAGTGCGAATTTCGAAAAATTCATCGTTAATGAGTTTTAACATTACAAAGTAAAAATTTCATATTTAAAGCTCCGACGATTTCGGCTCAGCAAGCATTGCCATATATAAGCTTTGAGCTCTCTCATGAGCACTTTAGGGGCCGAATTTCGGAAACTCCGTTTTGGTGAGTCTTTACGTCATGAAATAAAACTACTGACCAAATTTCATAAATATTGCTCCAGAGTGGTTTCGGATCCGCATGATTTCTCCGTATAACCTCGAACTCTCTTATGGCACTCTTAGGAGTCGAATTTTGTAGGAAAAAAACCCTGCTTAGTGAGACTTTATGTGAAATAAAACTGAACGAGTTTCATAAATGATGCTCAGAGCGGTTTCGGATCGGCATGATTTCTCTGCATAACCTATGAACCCCTCGATGAACCCCCTTTTAAGGTATAATTTTGGAAAACCCCTTCTTAGTCAGTTTTTGCGTCATGAAATAAATCAACTCATCAAATTTCATAAATATTGCTTCAGTTGTTCCGGCTCGGCATGATTTTTCTGTATAATCTTTGAATCTCCCTTTTGAGACCCTAGCGGCTGTATTCACCAACACAGTTTAAACTACATTCGCAGGTGAAGGGATTGAAGATCGAAACGGATTAGTTTAATTGAGGATTTCAGCCAATCCGTGTCGATCGGTAATCCTTTAACCTGCTATTGTCGTTTAAACAGTGTTGGTGAGTACGGCTGTTAGTAGTCGAATTCTGAGAAACTTCTTCTTAGTGAGTCTTTACGTCATAAAACAAAAACTATTGACCAATTTTTATATTTATAGCTTCAGTGGTCTCGGCTCAGTGATGATGAATCAGTCAGTCAGTCAGTCAGTCAGGACGAGCTATTATGTATGTATAGATAACGCACTGTTTCAATGTGAGTGGTATGCTGCTTATGTGTGCACTACCATTGAGATTTAGTTTCTATTTTACCTCAAAAATTACAGCCATTCTGGCAAAATCAATGCCAGATTCGGAAACACTGCGCCAAAGTCACTGGAATACCATTAACAATAAAATCAATGTTGGGCAATTCACGATTTTCATAGCATTCTTTTAAATAAACTGAATGCCTAACAGGGGTACTAAATCATACTTATTTTCATTATGCACGTAATAGTACTGTTTTTAGACACTTTTTTACTAAAAAATAAATAATAATAATTACTAATATAATAATAATTATAAATTTTTAATAATTAATCTGGTGCCTACTAATAACGCCGATTTAGATAAGATGCCAACAGCAACATAAATTTGACTTCATGCGATGATGATGTTGCCTCTCGATGTAACGATAACCCATCTACAACGATATTTTTTCTTTGTAACCAGAATATCGTTATATCGAGGTTTCACTGTGCTTATTATTTTTAGACAATTTTTTCACCGCAGACCGATGTAATCGTTCTTTATAAGTTTCTAACACCGTTTTTACTTCTAAGTGATTGCAATCAATCTCTGCAATCCAATATAAACGCATCGATTTCTTTTTCAAACCTCTCTAAGCTACTCTTCACTGATGGGGGGAAAAACAATATTTTCATCTTCACCGATACATAAATTTTAACTGTCCATCCTAATACAGGACGTTGAAAGCTTGTTATGGTTCTTGCTGGAGTCACAACAAGAATCCCACAGCCGTTAGCGTTTAGTGTGGCTATAAAATGTAAGTTATTGGGTCGTTAGACAAGGTTTGGGAAAAGTCTCAGTATCCCACCCTATCTCGAATCTCTTGCTGAGTCGCAAACCACCGGTTATGGTTGGTATTGGTATATGGGGCGGGGGGTACCTTATTTATATACGTTTTATTTCTTTCAGACGAGGGGGTGGTGGGTTCGCCAATGAATTCTTTGAGGTAGAGCATCAGAGACGTCCCGGAGTGGACATTAAAGGGCACTCTCTCTTATACGCTCTGCGGTCGTTATGCTTGATGAGAGTATCGCCACGGGGTCAACAAATACAATCAACCTCATCCCGGTGCCAGGAATTCGTCCATTAGAAAAATAAAAAAAAATTGTGAAAAAGAAACGCATTCATAGAAAAAAAAATCGACAACCACTTTTGTTCTTTCAGTTATAAGACTTACTTATGAAGAACAAACAGTGTTTCTTTATATTGTGGTCAGAATCGTACCATTAGATCATGCATGCTGAATACATGGTCCGCGGGCAAATGTGGCTCTCGAAGTCATCTGATGTTGCTAGTTTTGCAAAAATGAGCTCTAGTCATCACATTTATAGATCTTACAAGTCACCAGCAGTCCAAATACACAGACCTTAAGTGGCCTGCGGCACATTCCCAGCAGATCCCTCAAGTCACTAGCAATATATTTTTAGATAACTTAAGTGGTTCACGACACAGCTCCAGATCATTTAATTGGCCCGCGTCACATTTCCAGATCACTTAAGTGACCCTTGGTGCATTCCAATATCACTTAACCAGTCATCTGGCTATACCGTCGTGGAAATTTTTCTGTCTATTCTATTCAATTTTTGAAAAATAACTAGCAATTTTTTTCAATTATTGTGATTTTGTTGCTGTTGATGATTTAAAAACACAGTTAAGAACATGATGTGTGACGTCGGTTTCCTTGTATTCATGATTGATTTAATCCCGAAAATATATTTTATTAGCTTAAAATTTTTAGAAAAGAAAAAAAAGAGAAAACTAAATTAAATGGCCAGATATGAATGGTTAAGTGACACACTCACGGCACATATACTGCCTACAGATCATTCGACTGATCCGCGGTTAATTTACAGATCGCTTGAGTGATCAGCACAGTTCCAGATCACTCGAGTGCCCCTTTGAACGTTTTCAAACCAATAAAGTGGTCTGCACTCTCTGAAATGTTGAGCATGTTTGCATGGGATCAAATGGGATAAAGAACTCATTCCTTATATTCCGTTAATTATCCGAAACTTATTCTGTGGCCTGGATCTCTTCCAGCCCAGCTTCGGCCAGAGAGCGTGACCTTCCCGTGTTTATTCAGGAAAAATAAAAGAAGGAAAATGATCTCAAAATTAATTTAAAAAAAAGTAAAATATTAAAAATATAGGAATTGCATTAAGAATTGTTGGAAGCATAAATTTTGAATACTTGAAACGATATTACTAATATAACCTAATAAATAGAAGGAAAACGGTTATAATTATCACTTTGTCACTTTTCCTTAAGCAAACCATTAAAATTTATAGCTGTGTCTATATGGGAATAGAAGATGTCATGTGCCTCCTCATCAGCACCCCAAGCCCTAAGAAAAATTCAGGCTCAATATTTATGTATGCATCCAAAAACATCTCGCACAAAATTATATGAAAGTTATAATTTATAATAACTATCAAAATAATCATGCATTTATTTTAAATTAAAATTTTGTGATTTTTTGTTTTCAGATAATTTTGCAGTTCCAATACTGTGATAGAATAATTAATAGGTACATATAAAAATACACGGAATATCAATTTACCGTCTAGTAAAGCTACATATAAAGAGCATAAATGATAGACAAATATAATTTTAATAAATTAATACATAAAATCTATAGTAAAAACTATCATATAGTTGTCAACCTTGTGTATTAGTATTTGATACTAAAAAGTGATACAAGTACACGCGGAGGTTTTAATTATGTTTGATGCAAGAGAGAAAATCAAAAGATAGATCAAGTACATCCGTCTAAGTAGAATGAGGAAAAAGGAAGAAAGATTAAGATAGCTTATAAACGAGAGTAATTTATTAAGAAAATCTCTGCTTTGATACAATATTTATAATATGTTGAGATTTATTATGTTCGCCATGACATCTAATTTTTAAAAGCACTCGGAAAAAATATTTTAATAAATTATGTGAGGATTTATATCCTGCAAATTAGAATAGCAAAGCCTACAGGAAAAGTAAAGAGATGGGTAATTTAAATTTAAATTCCTCATGAATACATGTTTGTTTTCAAAACCTTTAAAAAATGATATTCAAATGTTGTTTCTCAGTGTCTGAATTTTTTATTCTAGGAAACGTTTACAAATATAGCTTTTTTTTCTTAGGAATGGTTGTATATCTACAATGATTGAATTCATCTTTTTTGAAGTTATTTCTTGGATTCCAGGAAAGTATCATCCCTTTTCTGATGCAGGAATGAATAAAGTAAAATATGGGAATAGAAAAATAATTTTTTTTTTTCGATTTTCATCTTCAACAGAAGTAAAAATTTCGAGTCTCGGGTTTGAGCTCAGCGACAATCTAATTTCAAAGGAAACGGCGCGACGAAAACTTTTCTGTTAATCCTGTTTCGGTGCATAAAATATCTGGGCGTCTGGTTTGTGCTAAACATCTCAAGTATTTTTTTCGCCAAACGCTGTAATGTAATTGCATCACCTTCGAAAATTTATAAATAAAAATCCCAGTCTGAAATAACTCTTCATAGGATGCGTTTCAATATCACAAAAATGTTGAAATAAATAATGCAATTCCAGGCAGAAAAATAAGAAGTAAATACGAAGGGATACACACAAAAAAAAAAAAAAACTGTAAATAATCGGAAAATCCTGGAACACAATCGTTTTTTCCCTTGAATCCTGTAAATCCAAAGAAGCCATACCTTTTTTTTTCTACCCTTTCTTCTTTCTAAATGTTATTTCTTTCTGATTCTTTATGGATCTTCATCCGTGATTCGCAAAATAAATGTCTTTTCGTAATGGAAAAAAACTACCGGATCAAACTGGGATTGGGTGATTGTACCTATGAGGGATATCGCTTCACATTTTGGCGTGACTCTTAATCCTTTAGTTATTCTTATGGTAATGGACAAAAATGAATCAAGAAAAATTTTATTTATTTTATTTATTTATCATATACAAACCTGTGCAAGGCCAGTAGGCTCTAACTCCACAGGTGCACTATTCAAACAATCAATAAAATTGGAAAGAGACGGCAGGGAACATCAGTACACATTCATACACACGAATATATACAAAGAGAAAAATGCATAAAAGATGACGCCAAAAAAAAAAAAAATAAATAAAAAATCCCCGAACACAAAACAACAATAAAATAAACATGTTTACACAATAAAATTCAATATATAAATCAGAATAAAATACATGAATATATATATATATTTAAAAAAACACAAAAAAAAATAAACAAACAGATAAAAAATCATCACATGTAATTCCAAATTGAAATAATCAATAGAACTGATGGAAAAAAAAAGTTATATAAATAAAACAAGCATATATGCACCAATAAAACCCAACATGAACTAAAATGCATAGCACATTAAAAATGTTGAAAGATCAGAAGCGTTGAGAGAGTGACAGAATCTGTGATATGTAGATGAACATACGAGATCTGGTGGTAATTTGTTCCATACTCTTCCAACTCGGCATCGGAAGCTATGAAAATATAGTTTTGAATAGTTTTATTTTTTTTTTCCTCAACAATTTATTTTAGAGAAAATGTCACGGGCCGTGTCACGACATGCTATTGAATTAAACAACTAAAATGTTCTACGACGGAAAATGGGGGTCGAGGGTGTGCAAAGAAGAGCCACGTGCTCTTGACGGTACATGGTGCTTAAGCTATGAAGAGAGACTTGGTTTTTTTTATTTTTTACATCGGAAAAGCGCAGATGTCGGGGATATGATTGAAGTGTTTAAAATTTTTAACGGGATGGATAGGATGGACCATGAATTATTGTTAAACCGTCAATGGAATGCTTTTACAAGGGGACACCAGTATCGATTGGTAAGGGGCAATTCTAAATTATGGTGTCGCAGGGAGTGTTTCTCTAATAGGGTTGTTAATAAATGGAATAGCTTACATCCGGAGATCGTAAAGTCTAACACGGTTGACTCGTTTAAAAGGAAATACGATAAACATATTGGGATAAATCGAGAAGCTATTCATATTCGGATAAGACAACAATAATTATATATCTATATATATCTATATCTATATATATATATATATATATTATCATAATCATTGGTTTTTATTGCTGTTGTTCAGTTACTGCATTTTTGATATACTTTAGATTCGACGTCTATATTTTTTATGGACATCCTTGCTCAGCCACCTCATTGAGCATTTTGTCGGTTGTGGCGTTTGTGTTTGTATTTGTACACAACCAACGACAGAATATTTGTGTTAAAGAACATAATAACTTTTAATATTGAAGTAATAGAGCAATACAGTAAACCTTTCTATTTTGTTTTACTCACCCTAAATTATAATATAATAATAATGATAAAGCATGGTCTTTCACCACTGTCTTATTTAATCAAAAACAGGGAAGGGGGCTTATCTTCCCTATCGAACTCGCTCACAAGCGCCCTTTGAGCTACGAAAAAACATCTAACTTTCACTGATCCGGAACATGGTGCTACTTCACTGGTACATATTATTAAGTCTGCGTTGTCTCTCTTCATCACTTCATCCGAATACTTTTAAACTTGGTACCTTTGATCAGACGGAAACCCCTCCGAATGGTTGAATAAAACACCTGATCGTAGTCTGATTCGTGGATTAAGAAAAAGCAAACTGCGTAGTGAGAATGTTTTCATATATCGGCGTCAATTCTGCTGATGTGTCGCAGCAAGCTATGTCTGGTATAAACAAAAATGACTGCGTGGGACTAAATGGGAAGTGTGGGACCTTCAAGCATGAAAAATAATTTTAGGGAATATGTTATCTCCCGATTTACATATACGAAGTGTTATTTTTAGAATGAATACTTTAAGGGGGAAATCGCACTCACGACAAAAGTAGTTCGAATTTAAAATGCCGTTGAAATTCCGGTCGTAATAATTCAGTTTCAATTATTTATATTCTGTTTTTTAAAGTTGGATAATATTGAAAAAATATTTGATTATATGGAGAATATTCAAAAGGAATAGTAGTTCCATAGAGAATATATATATATATATTCGAAACATTATTCACAGAATTATATGGAGAATATTCGAAATAGATATTCAATTGGAAAATTGGAAATTTATATTCTTTCTGAATATTCTCCATATAATTTGATATTCGTTACATAGAGACGATTCAAAAATCATATTAATTACATAGGAAACATTATTCGGAAAGATTATTCAATTAGATGTAGATTACTCGAAAAGAATATAATTTATATAGGGAATATTCCAAAAGGGTATTAAGTTACGCGGACAATATTCGAGAAAAGGATTCAATTATGTGAAGAATATTCGAAAAATATACTCAGTTATATGGTGAATATTTGAAAAAAAAATTCGGTTGTATGGAGAATTTTTATGAATAATATTCAGTATATATATATATATATATATAGTGAAGATTTGAAGATGATACTCAACTACATGAAGATAATTTAAAAAAATTCAATTACATGGAGCATATTCGACATTTTTGGAACTAGTTGTATCAATTTTTTGGTTCAATAGAATCACGAAAAAGAATCAGTGGATTATGTAAAGCCAAACGTTTTAGTTGCATTTGATTAGTGAAGTAAAATCTTTCTGCCCTCAAGGGTAAATAATATTTTGTGTTGAAAATCTGAGCATTCCGCAGTGCATCTTTGAAGAGAAAAAATTGCACGTATACGATTTCTTAATAATTAGTACAACTGACGCTACATTAAAATGAAAGAAAATTTCGTGTAATTTAGATAATTTCATAGTAGTATTCTAATGAGGCAAATAAGCAAACTACTTGTTGTTACAGGTTTAAATTACAATTATTCTTGTTTTTACTCTTTCAAAACAGTTCAAAGAAAAGGGACTTTGTTTTATCTTAACATATATAATTGCTTACAAATTAAGTTTAATACCCAAGTATTTATTGGTAAAAACTAAGTTCGAAGAAAATGTAAATTTTAGAAAATTAATCTATTCGTTTATTTTTTATTAAAAATAGATGAATCGATTAACACAGTCAATGTTTTATTTCAGCAAATCGAATAGAAAATCCATGTCATTAAATGTTTTTAGATTAGATATCTAGTGGATTGATCAATGATATCAAAGACGCACGAATCAATACTAAAAGTTGTTTCATAATTCATAAATGAAATTCGAGATATACCAATAATATTATAAATCTGAAAAAGATTCTAATATATATATATATATATATATATATATATATATATATATATATATATATATATATATATATATTTTTTTTTTTTTTTTTTTTCATTTATTAACGAAACTTCCAGAACCGAAACTTGAATTTGATATCGTAAAAGCGAAATATTAAATGATATTTTGATTGCGTAAGATATATATCATACAGTTCACAGAGAAACATCAACCTTATTTTTCTTAAAGACAAAAAGACGTATTTATGTATCATATTGGACAGGGTGATTCCATAATTCCTTTGCCGCAGTTTATTGAAGAACCGTTGATTTTGCTAGCATACTCAAGTGGAAAAGTATGCAAATAACGTGTGAACCTCAGATAAATCCTTCATATTGCAAGGAGTTTGTTAAATGGTTATTAAGATAAAAAAAATACTTTTATTTAGTTAAACTGTGCTCAACACCTCAATTAGAAATTTATTTCTCTGTCTCTCCTGACGCCACGAAACAAAATGCTACGTTTCTAGTTTCTAATTTTGGGATAAATCCAGAATATGGGCAGAATGTATATTTATATTTTATCGTCTGTTTTTGCGTTTTTTTATTGTTCTTATTGGGTTGCTGTATTTTTGATATAGCTTAGAAATATATTCAGCAATCACATTTTCCAGACATGTTTTATACAAATACAACGTCACAACGAGCAAAATGCCCAACGAGGTGGCAGAGAAAAAGATGCCCGTAATAAATATGGATGCCATATTTCAAAAATACAGCAACCCAAATAAAAATGCAATTACAAGCAATATATATATTTCAACGTGTCAATTGTGTTAGAATTCGCTACCCTCCGGGGGTAAGCTATTCCATTTATTAACAACCCTATTAGAGAATAACTCCCTGCGACACCACAACCTATAATTGTCCCTTACCATTTTCTGGACATTATCGTCGGCGTCGGACGGTTTGTTTGCTCTGGGATAAGAATTTGTATTTGTATAAGTGCAATATTTACTGATTTATTTGAACTAAAATTCAAATTTAAATGTTCAAGGATCTGAGCAAAGTTGGGAAAGAACAGCTGAATCTAGCGCCCAATGCATCTTTTCTTATTGGCGAACGCTCGATCGTAGAGGCATAAATCTAATTACAAAAATTATCCAAATAACGCGTATGACTCAGGTACGTCATGCATGTTGTAAGGGTTTGTATAGTTATCCGAATAATAATTTTTATACGAACACCCTGTCCACAAGGACTGAATTACAAAGCTGTTACCCTGTCTCTCTTCAGATAAACAAAAATAATTCCACGTTTGCAAGTGCGATATTCACTGAGATATTTCAGTTCAAAGCATGAAGAGAATATGAGAAATAACAGGAGAGAAAACGAGGAAAAGAAGCATTGTCCGTGAATTTATGTGTTGCTCTTTCCCAATATTTCTCAGTTGTTACATTCAAATGTCTCAGCGAATATTGCACTTAAAAACGTAAAAAAAATATTTTGGTGGAACAGACAGGGCAAAATCGTTCTAATTAGGCTTTTGAGGACAGGGTGTACGAATAAAAAGTTAATTTTTATATCTCAATAACTATACACCCCCTTTGCAATATGAATGACGTGTCTGAGTTCTGCACGTTATTTGGATGTTTTTTTTCTAACTGGAAGTATACCCCTAGGATGAACGGTTCACCAGTAAAATGCGGCGAATGGGATTATGGGAACACCCTGCGCACGTAGGTATTTATCATATTATTTAGACATTTTATTTTTAATTTCCTGGCTTTATTGATTCTTCTATATTATTGTGTTATTATGTATATACAGTAAAACCTCGATAAGTCATCACCTCAAGTTATCGAAAAATTATGGCGGCTTAAACGGAGTGACGACTTAAGCGGAGTTCCGTCAGTTGCAATGTGCGATGTTATGAAAATCGTACAAATTTAAAATAATGTGACATTCATTAAAGTATGAATCTAAATAACAATATTAATAAAATTTATAGATCACGAAAGAAAAAATAATATCAATTTTTTATCTTATTTATCTCTTATTACTTAAATTATTGCGGTGAAATGTACTGTACACTTTGATTTGATTTATACTAGTAATTTTTAATTTAGACTAACAGAGCAACTGTTTGAATAAGTAGCTTTCCTTCATTACAGAACTCTCTATTGCACATTAATTTTACATATACATCAAAAATTTAAAATTTTAGTGTTTTAATTCTTCATCAGTAGTTCATGATGCAACTACAAAATAATCTCGAACACTTGATTTGGTGGAGGGGCCCTGGGCAGGAAAAAGTAAACAGAAGACCTCAACTTGGGAAAGAATGTCTAATTTTTTTCAACAAAGATATTTTGTTTAAATTTCAAGCCCTAAATTAGTAGAGTCCATGCTTTCTATGATTATTTATTATCAGTGCCCGTTGCACTTTGACTTGATTAATTTGATTCTTCGATTTACATAATTTTTGATTTCCTTGCACTGTATGTAATCTCTGACATATCAATAAATTTTGATTTTGCCGGTGATGCCCTGCCCCCCCCCCCTGGGAAATATCCGGCGAAGTACTTACGTTGCTTCTTGCGAAAGCGCTTGTGTGTGTCGCTGTTTGTCCAGTTTCTCCAATGGAGCCCAATCAGAAATGAGATCTAGCTTGAACAGTCCCCAACGTCCCAAAAACCTTAGTCGGCAAATGAACTTCCCCAGCGTAACTTTCGTTACTTAAACTGTTCCGTTTGGGTTTATATCATTTTATGATGACTTTTAAGCATATAGCAATGCTGTTAACAAGCTCTTTTTTTAATGGGAGCCATAAAAATAGTCTGTTCCTCTTCCTTATACTTTTTCATAGTGACGACTTAACCGAAATTATCGACGAGTAAACGAGGGTTTAATAACATTGTGCTCTATGAGAGCTGGAAGGGTCTGAAGAAAAATGACGACTTAACCGGAGTGACGACTTGGTTTTACTGCATATTGCATATTCATTTATTGCATGGCTTTTTCCCGAATTTTATATTAAATTATCTATAAACTATCAAGTCACTATCAAGCCTTTCACATCATAAACCTCTCTGATAAACTCCATGCAATACGAATCTCGGCTCTTATGGAATAATAAGCCATACAAAATAAATATACAACACAGACATGTCGATATTTTCTCAACTGCTCGCACTAAATACTGAATTTCCCGAGATGGATTGAGAGGAAAAAAAACTTTTTTTGTGTTTTTGCTCTAAAAGTTATATATCATAGTTACGTTTCTTCTATTTGTTCTCGAAAATAAAAAAGAAAATAATTCTACCCGGCCATTTGCTTTTTTGTTTAGGGCCCCGAGGTACTGACTCCGCGAATTGGAAATGCATTTTCTTATTTTCTCTTGAGCGAGCTCGTAAAATAGGCCAAACTTTCATACAATAATTCCTGAGGGAGAAATTCTTTTCATGTATGTACACATACATACAAACAATAGATGTATATAATATTGGATGCTTGGCCGAGCGGGTCGATGTAAGGTGGACCGACCCCCTCATGCCAAAGACCATAAGGTCAGGCACGCGGACATTTAGGTTCTTTCCCCTCCCCCCTTTTCTTATGTAACTTGAATGATTCTTCTAAGATGGAGAATAAGGAAAAGTAAAAAGAACAGGAAATTTATTTGGCCAGCCATCAGCACCATATGTAGCGGCAAAAATACACGAATGAAAAATGATGCTAAATATTGGGTTCAAAATCGTTTTTTCTTCGGATATTTCATTCCTAGGCTTTTGTAGCTTTGTTGTTTCTTTTTTTGCCCTCCGTTTCTACCGTTTTCAATTTTGATATCTCGATATTTCTTAATTTTTTCTCCCTTCTGTTTTCTTTCACTATAACGTCATCTTATTTCAACGTTAAAGCTTGGGTTTTAGGTTTATGGATTGCCATTAAGGGTACATATATAGAGAAACAAACAGACATACATCGCCGATGAGAGAGAGAATGTAAGAGGGAAAATATAAAAGAGGTCTCTCTTTTCTCATTCTAGTGTTTTGGTTTTGTTGTCTACTCTCGCTTATTGTGTGCCCAATCATCGGATTTCTTTCTGGAGATATGAAATGACGGTAGAATATGGTGAGAGATCGATATAAAGGAATATCGGGTGGATTCTGGTCTGCTTTTGTGCAACGAACGAGATAGAAAAGAGAGATTATAACGTTGTGATTGAATCCGATAAACTGAACTAGATCGTTTTATTGTAGATTTTTTTTTTTTTTATAGAATGTTTGAAATATATAGAATGAAAATCTACGGAAATTGATGTTGCGAAGAAATCTTTATTCACTTTTGGTGGACGTCGTTCCTAGCGAATTGGAATGAAAATATTCACGAGATTTAATTCCCAGATCAAGCAGAGCTTATGGGAATTATAGGAAATCAAAGCGAAAGGGAGAGACTAAAGATGAACTTGGATATGATTGCAGCATGGGTGTAACAATTTAAACTAGACTAACGCTTTTAGAGTTCACAAGTGCATGGTCACTCATTTTGGTTCGAACAACTCTCTTTTCACTTACTAGTTGAATAGTGGCGTCATCCGGATGCAACTAGGATCACCGATTTTGGAATCCTCATTGACGAGCTTCGGTTTTCTGAGCATTGTTCAACAATGGTAAAAAAAGCGCACATAATGTTCGGTTTCATTCTAAAAAAGAAAAGGTTTCTTCGCGTTCTTCTAAAGTGATCCTTTCACTTCTCCATTGGTCCTGGATTGGAGTGTGCCGTTAGGTTTTGGGGACGGTATGAAAAAATCTGTGATCAGATTTTTTTTTAAATAGGATATTTTAATTTTTGTTAACTGGCAAGGTGCGTAATGGCACCTGCCCATGTATGTAATATATCTTTCTCAAGCTGAATAAATGGCTAAGTTTCCCGGAGGCACCCGAGTCCCCAGGGACAATGTGCTTATATCACCGAGTGTGACAGAGCCTGGATGTCTCTCGGTTCCTATCACTCTTTCTCTCTCTATCACTATATTAATTTTCATTTACTGAATGATTATTGGTTAAAACAAATATTGCTAATCATTGATAATGCATTTTTTCATATCGCCTCAAATTATCTCTCGAATTTATTTCAACATTAATGTATAAACTTAAAGGCACCTGCAATCAAGAAATATGAACACCAAAAATCTGTATTTATGGAACATGTAATTTGACCCCAAGCTAACTTCGTGGGAATTAAAAATTTTCTCGTAGAGAAATTGCTTTTATTCAAGAGCCCCCTCCCCCATTAAAGTGAATGTCTGGTGGCAATTCAGTATTACACATATGGTGCTGATTTCTCGATTCACTCGATGCTCAACCAAAGGGCCGTTAACCATCAACTAACTACATAATTTCTATTTATAAGATTGTTTCTTGCGCAATTGATGGATGCATTTGTTATGATTTTTCCGACTTTCATGATGTCGCTGAATAATTTACACGTTTTTATTCTTTTACAGATTTAATGAGTAAGAAAAAAAATCGATCAAACTCGGAATTTTAATGCGGGAAGTACTCAAGTCTAAAGCTTAACAATATTTATGTTGGTACAATATCTATTATTATTTTCATTCAGCAATTACGGCATGGAATTCAAGGCTTTATATAAAAAATTCCCCCAGGCCAGGAGTTTTCATGTATCTACTTCATATAGTAATTTTTTTGCGTTTTAAAAAATATTAATCCCGAACATTCCAGCTTCAAATATTATTCTTAACGGAAATTGCTCCTATATTTTTCCGGGTTACTTATTGCAGTTTTCATAATACAGTGCGCGCCGTCTTCACGTCGTTTCACGTGCATAGGTTTTCACGCACCGCATAAAAATGAGACCTGGTTGAAATTAGTGAAAAAATAAATGTTTTTAAATAAAAAATAAATAAAAAGTATAAATATGTAAATTTGGAAGCCCACATTTATAACCGGGGGGGGGGGGGGAGGGACTCAGAAAAATCAGTAAATCAGTTTGCCCGTAAGTCCGTTTCATAAGAAAATTCCTAAGATTGGCTTAGAATTTCAAAAAAAGTACTTAGAGATTTAGGTACAGAGATACTATAGCCACTTGCAATAGCTAGTCACCTTATCCTTATCCAGTCACCTTAGTACAGCCCACATAATCTCTTACGTAGGTTACCATATTTGAGATCTTGTTGAAGCTGGTTCCTGCGCGTAAAAAAACCCCTCTCGTGTGGCCACTACTCAAAACCCGTTAAAAGTACCTAACAAGTCTAAAAGTGCGTTGGTTGCGTGAATTCCCCCCGTGCGGGGATAATTCCGCTCGTGGGCATCACCCTTGCAATCAAAAGCTGTGATGTAACATGTAAATCTTCGAAAATATCTGACTTTGAAAAGTGAAAAAAAAAAATCAATCTGATCTCAAAATTGTTAGTGATTCTATATTCATTTAAGGGTATCACGACACCTGAAGCTTGATTTCCCAAACATTTTTGACTTGAAAAAATGTTTCAGGCAATTGTGAAAACCAAATACAGAAAACTTCCAGTCAATCCGGTGAATTTGTTTTAAAAAATACATAATATTAATAATGAATTATAGTGTAAATGTGAGCAAGAAAAAAAACAATTTGAACGCGATTTCCTCAAATTGCAGTTTTTGAGCTTAGCCATTAAGATAACCGTAATTTTGTAGTAATTCATAAGCATCTGTTAGTGAAAGTGTGAGAGTGTGGGGAAATACGAACTTCGATATCTGATCATTCGTTAGAATTTAATAAATTTTATAAGTTCGAAAAATTTGTAAATAAAAGAAATATCATCTTTTCAACATTTTTCTAATATACTTCCCACCGGCTAATTTTTAAATCTGATGTTCATTTTAATGACACACATGACGAGTAAACAGTTCTAGAAAATTTTAGAATTTTTGGGATAGTAATTGTAATCCTCACGGACGAATTAGAAAACTGTAAAACTGCAATCGGAGAGAAAATCGTACAATAACTGCTTAAAAATTTGAAAAGTGCAACACACACAAGAGAGGGAAAAATAGTAATTGGATTTCCTCAATTTCTCTCAAAGTTGTACCATTGTTATTCAGTTTTAAAAAAACATCAAATTATACGTTTGGTGAACGTTCGGTGAATTTGCCTGGATTTTTGTGATGTCATCAAATTTTAAAGCGTTATAACTCATTAATTATGGGTCAAATCAAACACTACAAGCACTTTTTCAAATTAGTTTTTCACAAAGAATGACGTGTGTAATTATTGGGTGGTCATAGATACCACCCTGTATAATTCTGCATCTCCGTCATTATACGTAAAGAAATATATAAATAAGTAAATGAATTTGAGATAATTGGAATGATGTTCTTCACTTTTATAAAAAAATATGGGGGCCCGAAGATTCTTAATTACGGGGCCCTTTATCCCCAATTCTGGATTTGCCTCTCTCGATGTGGGTAAGAGCAATCGGCGTTCAAACATTCACACATTATTACAAAATACACAGGAATGATTAAAAATACAGACGAAATAAAATGTGTGTAGGTGAATTAACAGAAAAAAATAAAGAAAATTTTGAACTGCAGAAAATTTTAAATTGATTCAAAAACCGAATAAAATTAGGATCAAATAAATGAAAAATTGTCTGAGAACTAATAAAATTCCTAATCGAAGAATCGAAAATACGAAAAATAATTTACAGAGATATTACCAGCACCCATAAAAACTCAGAACAAAATGAAATAACCCACGCAAATATTCATGATAACTTAAAATAAATGAAAGAAATAATTCCGTAATTGATGAAATTCAGAAATACAAGAATGGTGGAAGTTCCGAATTTATTGAACAAATAATTCCAATATATTGAAAAAAAATCAGAATTTGGAAAGAAATAACCACAGAATCTTTTGATAAAAATGCAGATTTTATGAAAGAAATTATCGTCATCGTATAAGTACGGTAGTTCACTTACTCAACCTTCCTTTCGAATTCAAATAATTCTGATTAACGAAGAGCTTTCCAGAAACAAAATAATTTCTGCCCCATAATTTTCCTCTTATTCTCACTGACCAATAATTTTTTCGTTCGACATTCTGACGTTTAACCTGAACGAGAAGAGAGAGGCGCAAAATCAAAGGATTGCGGGTCAATATTTAACAACGCCCCGTAACCGTTTGGCAGAAACGGAGCAAAACTTTCCTTTCTTTGTTTCTTTTTAAAATAATGGACCCGCACCGAATGTATTTCCAGTTAAATTCTTCCAGCAGAACAAGGTAATGATAGCATCGGAGTGTACCAAAAGCCGTCAATTAAGCTCTTGTCGTTATAAGTCAGATACGCTAATGAGCCATTAGAACTCCCTGCCCATTACCTTTAATGAGCGTTAACGACTGCATTTGTCATTCTTTCCCATCGGTTTCCGCAGCTCAGGAATGTTTATCTTCGAAGTTTTTCCGTTATTTGCTCTCTTTTCCAGGTATTCGTCGCGAGAAAACAACAGTTTTTTTTTTCTTTTGAAATCTACATTCGTAAGCACACAGATTTGAGCAAAAAGTTCGAAAAAACCTAAATGGCCGAAAGCGTTCACAATAGGCTGGGTTTCTTAACGTTTCGTGCCCCATGGATCTCTTGTACAGCATGAATAAAATTTACTGCTACTACTAAACTATGCATGCGCCTCGTCCACATTCCTCTTCGGAATGGCTAACGAATTGGTAATAAATAATTAATAACGAATAAAATTCACAGCGAGAACCGCTTGTAACAACTCATAAAGGAGGCCACGGACGTCTTTAATCTATGACTTAAACCTTGAAACACTATTTTTTAAACTTTTTTTTTCCCAACTTAATTTTCCCCGTAAAGCTTTAATAAATTCATTTTTAGTATCTGTGTATCATATACTGCATGAGACATCAAGTGATGTTTAAATGACCTACCTGTTCTGCAATAACCATGAGATATGAATTTAAGAACGAGCTAAAATGTTCCAAGATACAGCATTGGGTCATGTACGTTGAAACATGTAATGTGTTACACCTTGAAACAGGGTGGAATTGCAAAGAGAAATAATTCAAATATTACCGAAAATATAATATAATGAGAATTTTTTTAATACAATCATTTTTTGAAATAAAAAAAATAATGCAAAAATATGATTTTTTTAATATATATATATATATATATATACGCAAAAGTAAGAGAGATGAATTTCATAATAATGCTACTCAAACTTGTACAAAATAGAATTAAATGTCTTTAAATCTTTAGTTCTATCGGCTCCTCTGATACGAAGGTTTCAACCGCTGGCTGATGCAAAGAAGAATTCAGCAAAGAAAATTCAACGGCCTTTGCTGGGAATCGAACTCAAGTCCCCTCACTCACCGGACCGGACGAGGGACGAGCGTGTTATTCCACAACTCTACAAAAGCAACCAACCTGTCTGCTTAAATCCCCTGTTTGCTGAACGATAGCGTACACGGACAGTCGTACCTAACTCAGGCCAAAGCTGACGATTGTTGACACTTCCAACAGATGGTGACTTATCCGAAGATGATGTCACTCTCCTCTGATCATAGGGAGGTTTCAACAGAGTGTTGATGCGAAGATGATGCGCTCGATGCGAGGTGATTTCATTAAAGATACAACGCCAGTGATTTGTGCGTCAAAATTTGCAATATCTGGCCATGTTTTTTTTTCCAACAAAATATACCAGGAAATAAACAAAGTTGGATGGAATGGGAGAATAAACAAATGTGGTTGCTGACGTTTTTGCAAAAGAGAAGTATAGAAATAAATTTTTAGACATAAATTGTATTTTCAAAATCAAAGCAAGCAGTATTAGATAGTTCAAAATCGTAAACTTCAATTACGGTCCTGTAGGTCCTGCACACACATTTTGGTGTTTAGCTTGGCTCACCATTCAAGTTAATTCCCGATCGCTAAGATGAAAACATTCGAAATTTTTGGTTTCTGAAATACAACTTATTTTAATTAATTTAAATGATAATATATGTATAAAAAATAGCATTTGTCGAATTTATAATGGGAAATGCTGGCACGTGTGTAAAAAATTAATCATGTTTTTATGACCCCGAGTTGTTTTAATACTAACACTCTGTTATCTCTCAAGAGAGTTTTCATTAATTATTTCTTTTTCAAAGCCTAGTAAAAATTCACGTGTTGAGTTTTAAGACTTTAGTTAGTCACTCGACAAAAGAAACAACTCGACAAATACCAGGATAATAACGAAACTATAAATAACATTTAAAATATGAATAAAAACTGTTTTTAAATATTAATGATAAACCTTTTTTTTTGATTATCAGTGACGTTATTAAGATATAAATCCCCCAAAAAAGCAAGTTTTGCTTTTTTTCTTAACAATTCTAGTCTTTAAATTTCAACTCCTGTGACTTTAATAATATATTATTATTTAAACTCAAGCTAAAACGAAGAGTGATTAACGAATGCATATGACACAAAATAATGTAGTTTTTATGGAGCAAAATGTGTCGTCCCCCGAAAATTTTAATTAACTTCCAAGAGAATATGTTTTGATATAAAGCAAAAAAAAAAAAGATGAATATTTTTTTTTGTTTTATTTTTTCCTTTCAATATCAACAGGAAACACGAAACTTTTACACTTAATTTATTCTGTTCTTTCAGTTTTTATGCCTTGAAAAGATTTCATTATTTTATGAGGAATTTATTTTTAAAAAAAGTTCATTAAGTCAAGTCAGGAAAGTTTTCGTAGCTACATGAAAAGTCGCCAGATTAAATGCTTGTGTGCACGTTACTTTATAATTTTCGAAACACATATTAAGTGCAATGTAAAAAATACTAAATGCAATAAATGCAATTAAAAGGTACATATGGTTAAATGTGTGTTTATAAAATTACCTCCAAAACATTTTAATGACTCCTATCAGTAAGCAATTAGTGACCTGAGTGCTATACACCCAGAAGAAACATCCTAATAATACTCAGTACTAATAATATATTAAGACATTTATGTGTAGCTTTCATTATAATCAGTAAAAACGAGAGTTTTTACTGATTATACGAAAAATTTCATATACTTGAAAATACAGCAAACTTTCACTTCGGCGGTGCAAGGGAACAAAGCAAAAAGACTCAATAAGTGAGATAGGAGTATAGGTGAAAATCACGACAAGTTCACTTAAGAATATCAACAGCACTGAAATTGATAGATACACGTGTATTAGCACATATTAATATTAACTTCATCCTTAAAACATGGAATAATAATATTTCTTTATCAAAATTATGTAAAAACACTATATTTTATGTGAATATAACACTACCTAGTTAGATACCCTCTGTAAATATTTCGTAGTGACTTAAAATCGCGAAGGCGGTCTTCCAGTGCAACCACTTTTTCGATTGGCGCTTCTAATGTTTTGAAAATATCGGGAGAATTGAGTTCAATAATTAAATTTTTTATTATCCTCTTCATCGATATCTTGATCGTTGTCGTATATAACTCTGTTGTCATATATTGTTTTTCGTAACTCAGTTATCATCAACCTCGATTTTTTCTCGAATTTTTGAATGAAACTGATAATCACTTTCATCTACCCAATTTAGATGCGGGAAATATGGCAAAGCTAACGTAAGAACTAGCCATTGGATGTAACTTTTCATCCCTTTCTATCACAATTCACAAATCACATGAAGTTAACTCACTCAGTGGTTCTCAAATTCTGGTCACCCACGGCTCTATTGTTCAATTCCTGGCTCATCCGTGGATCTCTCGAATAGTTTATGGTACATATTTTCACTAATAAAAGAGACACTTCAAAGAGTATAATACTAATTAATTTTCTCACAAATGAATATCACCAACTCGCCGTGACGCACACTTTGAGAAACACTGAACTAAACCGTTTTGCAAATTTCCCTAGCGCCTATGAAGCCGTATGGTTTATTAATACTTATAAGCCCCACTAAACAAGGTGAATGATTAGAACTGGAATTCCTATCATTAGATTCACAGTGCATAAAATTCTTCAAAGAGTGAGTTCCCACTGTGATTGATCTCGATCATAAATAGTGATGTAGTCAAAGGAAAGAATAGAATAGTCTTTGTGACACAAATATAACAAATATCGTTACATATAATAGATTCTTTGTTGATAATCATTTAGATCATTTTAATCTCTTTAAAAATATATTTTTTTGGAGAAAAAAACGAAAATAAGTTAAAATGTTCTGTGGCTTATGACCGAGAGGTACGTCGCATAATTGAAAAAGGAAAGAGCAATATTTTCCTATCCCTTTTGTCGGGAACAGAAAAAAAATCGTCCTATAACTTAGAGAAACGTATAAACGAGAGTGTGTGTAAGTGATTGGTGACTGTAGAAGTGGGTGAAGAATGCATGCGATATATTTAAAAAATATATATATAAACAAACTAATTTTCATTAAAAAGAAGTGTGGGTTGTACTACAATACTTATCTGACATAAAAGTTCTATTTGGATAAAGAAAAAAAATATTTTAATATTTCACTCACAGATAAAGAGCTATATAATCTATTATCACAAAATTTTCGGTCGAATCACAATATCAAAGGTGGTACAAGGTGCTTTTAGAATGTTCATAACAGTAATCCATCAGAAAAAATACTGTATAATACAGGGTGGGCAAAAGTCGGTAGAAAATTTAAAAATGAATGAAAACCGGAAAAATAACCGGAATAAAAAACGGTTTGCAGGGTTGCCCATATCTGTTATGGGCAACTTTTTCTCAGCCACCTCGTTGGACATTTTGTCTGTTATGGTATTGTATTTGTATTTGTTAGCATAGCTAGGTCACGGGAATTTTTTTGACAGGAAGAAAAATCTAAAAAAACAGACGATAGATAGCGCTGGTACGACCAACGTCGGTGGAAATATGCAAATCTTGCGCTCGTAATCCACAAACAATTCACCGTTATAAACCGTGTATGTGGACCTGCTGCACTGTGCCGTTCGTGACTCGTCTCTAATGTGTTATCCCCTGAGGTGGTGGTGGAACACATACTGCTGTAATGAACGATTGTGAAAAATTCTGTTCGTTATTTGCGTATCTTTTCTTTGACTTGCGTACGTCAGCGTCACCTAACCTATCGGCGCCTTTTTTTCTGTCAAAAAAATTCCCGTGCCCTAGGGATGCCCGTGCCCTGCAAACAGTTTTTTTTATTTCGGTTATTTTTCCGGTTTTTATGAATCTTTAAAGTTTCTACACGGAATTTTTCCCCACCCGTATTTTTCCGACGGATTAGTTGCGATATGTGCTATCAGCCATTCGAGGGTTCAGGGGTTTGGAATATAGTAGTCCTCCTCTTGGTGCAAACTGGGCTACACAAATTCTACTACAAGTCATTATACCGCTTGATTATCGTTTGGCGCAGCGTGACTTTGATGTCCTTTGCCCAAATAAAAAATGCCTATTAGTCAAACAACGAACTAATCTCGCACCGTTTTTATTTCATTTTTCACAATAAATCCTGCTTCATAGCGATTGTTTTTGTACAAACAAAATCTTTTTAGCTAGCTTGGCTCGTGAATTATTGAATTTTAAAATATTTCCTGACTTTTGGACCTGTCGGTATTATATTTTAGAGTTATGCTTGTTTCTTGTTCACGTGGACTCGCCGTGTACCTTCCATATTTTGAAATGAAAAAATGCCTCGACTTTTACGCTATGTAAGCATCATTTTACAGGTTTACCTGCTGTGTGCGGAGAGACTTTCTCAATTTGGCTACCGGTTTGCATTTGCCCCCAAAAGTCGGAAAACACAAAGAAAAATCCACTTGAGGTGAACGCCAATACTCAGTCAAACGGATTTGTATTCACATCCTCGTGACGAGAATCTAGAACGGTGTCCACGCACGATGCCAAAATAAAACAATTTACTTCCTCATCTAAGTTCACGGACCCCTAGAGTACTTTGCAAAGAATCCGCTGTACAATTAGATGAATGTCACATTTTATTCTGTGAAATTATAATTTACAACATCAATTTCTTATAATACATAAATTACAGAAAACAATGGATTTTGGATTTTATCGGAGGGTGATCCAAATTGCCCTTCAATGCACGGGGGTCTACATATAATTGATCTTTACTACAAAGGATCAGAGATGCATTACATTTCACTGAAGGGGTCTGCATCATCAAAAACTTTGGGAAACTCTTTCTTTGCAGAGGGTCCTTCAAACGTTTATTACTGCAGCCATTTCGAAGATAAAAATTCAGAATTGCTTTTGCACATAAGCTGAAGCCATTTTCTTTCCATATTATATTTTGAATTTCCTGGCAGATGTACCAATTAACGACAACTCTTTGTTTGTTTCGGAGCATGTGTGACTAGATTCCGCTAATTTGTTAAAATGCTTTACTTACATTTATTTTCTTGACTTTGAAGCGTAAAATCCATTTTTTTCTTAACATTGTTCGAATCACAAAAAATGGTGGCTACATATTTAGAATGTGATATAATATTACTTCAATGAATTTATTTTATGGGAAATTTTTTTGAAAGTTTATACGGTCTCTTCAAGGCACTGTATAAGCTGTACAATACAAAATATTTTTTTTTAATGGTTTCTCTCTCTCTCTCTCTCTCTGGATTTCTATACGTAACATTAACTGTGAAAAAAGTTATCTGCTCGAAAAAAACCACAAAAAACGCATTCAAGGGTTAAGATACACTATGTATTTTTGTATAACATATAACATTTGATACTTTGCCTCGAAGTAGGAAAAAGTGTATACAGTGAGAAAATGTACTCTTTTTATAATTCATCACGTAGATCTTGGACATAAAGCAAAGATGCTGCACGGAGAAATCGTGGCGGAAAATGGATTATTTCTATGTTGCTATTTACTTTCGAAGAAAGGAAAAGACATTTAGTTTCACGGCAAAGAAATTGTTGCTATAAGAAGCAGAGGGGGAAAAAAACCAGACTCAACAGAAAACTAGTTACATCAATTTAACGTTATAAATAGATTGATGAATGAATTCTTCAAAAGTTTCACGTAAGTCTTTACCACCTTATCTATTGAAAGCAGAACACCAGCTCACCTCATGTGATACGAGCGGGATACATATATAAAAGAGGAACATATTCTTCTCTTAAATAAGAAAAAAAAATGATAAAGTAAATGATCTGCTAACCTATTACCACGTACACAGAAATACTGTGCCATAGTGTCTATACTTGTCTCTACCGTAACACTGAATGGCAGCGATAAAGGAACGTGAAGGTGAAAAGAGAGCGGAGAAACAGTATATAACGTATTTGATCTTTCGACAGGAAAAATCTGTGTTGTGCTGTTTGAGTATCAAACACAAAAGAGGCCACATTTGAAATATAGAGAACGTGGGAGAAGAAAATTTCTCCCTAAAACTCGGGGCAAAAGCAATGGGTTCTTAAAGTAAGAGTAAAACGCTCTGTGGGAAATTCAACTTCTGTTACTGATGGGGGGGAGCGCAACATATATCTCGTGATGTCTGCCGCACCTGGACCACTCTCAAATACAGTTCTCTTTCATACCGAGCGCTAAACATTATTTACACCACACACATTCCCAGCCTTCGTAAACGTTTGCGTTCCTTCTTTCTTCTCTAATGTTATTTGATTTTTCATAATATTCTTTCTCAAAAACGCTAAAAACTCTTTTCGTGTGGTTTTCACCATTTCTAAATATTTTTATTTTTGTTATTATAATTTTCTTCCGTTAACCTGAAAGCGATTCCTTATGCACGTTTTTTTTGCTTTTGCTTTGCAAAATCGTTGCGAGAGAAACAATTAACGTGATTGAAAAATATGAATATGTAAATAACGTATTCATCTTCGGAACTAAAAGATTTCCTAGAAATTGTTCTTTGTAAAGGAAAACATCTATTTTTCTAGAATCTATTTCTTGCAGGAAAGATTAAATGTTTGGGAGTTTTGATGCAAAAATAAAAAAAGTGATAAAGAGATTTCCGGCTGCTGTTTAAATGCTATCGATCGAAAACCACTTAAAAAAGAGAAAAACAGTTTTAGAAGTTGTTCAGGATACACTTTTGAGAATGGAGCATTTTTTTTTTACCTGATTTATATTCTGGAACTTACTAAAAATCAATTTTTTAATTATCTTAATATTAATTTCACATGAAAATATATTAACATTAAAATAAAACAATAACTCCTGATGTATAAGGAAAGTATTGAGATAGAAATTCATGAAATGTTTGAGAAATATGGAGATTCATGTAATGTAGAAAAAAAAAAGTGAGATAAGTTTCAAGAAATATTTTGATAAAAATGAATAGTATCTACAAGAAGTAGCGAGATAACAATTGGTAAATTCTCCAAAAAATATTGAGGTATAATTCAAACATACTGAGACAATAATTCATAACTATTACGATGATAATTCAAAAATATTGAGAGAATAAAGAAAAATTGTTTAGATATTGTCTAAATATTTGTTCATGATATTTGTTCTTAAGAAATATGAAAATTATACTTTACAAACTATTCTAAATATACCAGTATGATGATCTATAGGCAAACAACAATCAAAAAATATTAAAACAATAATCCATAGAATATCTCAAAATTATCGAGAAGATAATTACCATTATATGAATAATTTTCAAAATGCTTAAGAATCATTCATATAACGATGACGAAAATGCGTTTACATTGTTGAAACATTTATTACACCTTCCGTAAAAAATAATGTCTCGGTGTAGGTTTTCTCTATGAGCCTTGCGGAACGGCTACTGATAGTTGAACGACCGTGAAGAAAATTAATCTTGGTCTCTATTACTATGGCCAGTAAAAAAAGAAATCCCCAGAGAGAAATCATTACCAAAGACGTATTTGTACGCACTTACACGGTTCGTTCATTTGATTCGTTTTGTATCATCACGGTCGCCTCGTGCACTCGAGAGCTAATTGGACCAGGTCCTGCAGTTTTAAAGGCGATTCCTTGAGACTACAAAAACGTCCATCCAATTACCGATGTAGCCGGGAAAAGCTACATCCATGAGGTTCATTTCACCTTACTGATCTTTACGAGCAAAAGAGCAATTTCAGTGGGATTTTTTGTGTGTGAAATGTCTCTTTTAGATCTGCATTAAAATAAATTAATATATCAAATGTGCTCAATTAACTAAACCTTGCTAATTTAAATTTTCATCATGTGTATGAAAGGGCCTTTACTGCATGTTAAAAAATATAAGAAGGGCTGGATATATATTGATAACATTTGCATTTTTTTTAATTTTTACATTTTTTTGCACTCTTTCACTTTTCAGACACTCTCTAGAATTTTTTGTCCTTTATAAATTTCTCAATCGCTCAATTTCTCATGCTTGCACACTGTTTTGGCCACTCACATGCTTTAGAATATTTTGCTCACTCCCATGCTCACACACACTCTCCGAATCCCTTTTGTAATCATTCACATGCTTACACACTGTTTCGATCACTTACATGCTTGCACAAAGTTTTAGTCGCTCACATACTAGCACATGCTCTAGGTCTCTGTTTTGGTCGCTCATCGACATGGTTTCTTGCTTTGTAGGTCGCTCTTTCGATCATTTATACGTTTACGTATGTTCAGTCATTTTCTTGGTCATTCACATGCTCGCACACGCTCTAGGTCACTCATTCACCTGGTCCCTCGCTCTGTATGGCTAATGCTAGATGTGGGGCCGTGGATCTCCGTGTCGTGACCTGTTGAACTCATAGTTGGGACTCACGAGGTTGGAGCCCCGTCAGCTTATTGCGAGGTATATTCACGAATCAAGAGCTATCCTGGGTACGAAATAAATCATCTATCTTCAATGGTTTAAATGAGAACCATGAACCCCGACAGAGGGCAAGGCTATAGCACGGTTGCCCGGGGCAAATTTCATTGTTTTTTTTGTTTTTTTAACACTTTAAATTCACTATAGGGAGAAGGCCCTTCCAAAGATCTCAGTCTTAAAGGGGGACATGATAAGCACCGAGATGCTCGCGGGGAGAGGAAATTTTTTATTCTTTCATAAAATGTGCCCTCTTACTTTTTTTTCCAGATAGAGGGCACATCCTATTTAAAAAATACAAATATTCAGTACTGAAAAATCAGCACTGAAAAATCATACACAACACTAGATACGCACTCAGACTGTGAGGTACACACAATTACACTTCCGGCACGTTTACCCCAACACGTTTATCGTATTTCTTTTTAAACGTGTCAATTGTATTACAATTTACTATCTTCGGGGGTAAGCTGTTCCATTTAACAACGATCCTATTAGAGGAAAAATTCCCTGCGACACCATAACCTTGCATTGTCCCTCACCAATCGATACTAGTGACCCCTTGTAAAAGCAGTCGATTTGCGGTGTACTAAAAGTTCATGGTCCATCCTATCCATCCCATTGAAAATTTTGAACACTTGGATCATATCTTCTCGACACCTGCGTTCATCCAATGTAAACATATTCAAAAAATGAAGTCTCTCTTCATAACTCAAGCCCTGTGTGCCAATAAGGACACGCGTAGCCCTTCTCTGCACCCCTTCAACCAAGTCTATGTCCCTCTGTAGGTATGGTCTCCAAAACCTTACAGCATACTCCAGTCCAGAACGAACTAAGCCTCGAAAAAGCGGAAGAATGACTTTAGGAGAACGCTAAGACAACTTTTTGAAAATGAGACCAAGCATTCTGTTCGATTTTTTGACCACCGCTGTACAATGTTCAGAAAACCTAAGCCGCTCGTCAATGAGAATTCCCAAATCGGTGACCCTAGTTGCATCCGAGATAGTGACACCATTCAACTCGTAAGAGAACCGTGGGTTGTTCGAAACAAAATGAGCGACCATGCACTTATCAACGCTAAACGTCATGCTCCATTCATTTGTCCATGCTGCAATCCTGTTTAAGTTGGTCTGGAGCAACTCCCTATCGTTTTGATTCCCGATTACCCCTATTAGCTTCACATCATCTGCGAATTTGCTAGTAATCCCATCGATACGCTGATCGAGTTTATCGATAAAAAGTGAAAAATGTATTTGGGCCAAGGACACTTCCTTGAGGAACTCCACTTGTGGCGTCTGTCCAACCAGAGAATTCCCCGTTCACCATAACTCGTTGCGACCTATCTCTTAACCACGATTCTATCCAATTCAGCAAGTTGCCACCAATTCCAAACTCGTGTAAACGCATCAAGAGTTTACCATGTTGGACCAGAATGCCTTCTGGAAATCAAGGTAAACAACATCTACATTTTTGCCCTTACTCCAAGCCTTGGTCACGTGATCATAGAAGCAAAGGACGTTAGTTACATATGACTTCCCCTTTCTGAACTCATGCTGATTATCCGACAATACATTATTCTCGTCTATCCACTTCACAAACTGCGTTTTGATGATAATTTCCAAAATTTTCGAGAGGGACCTCGTCAAACTCACTGGACGATAATTGGACACAGCTTCTCTACTACCCTTCTTAAATATCATAACAACATTAGCAAGTTTCCAATCCCTCGGGACGATACCCTCAGCAACACTATTCCTGTATATCTGTGCGACTGGCCCCAACAATTCATTAGCATAGATATCATCTGGTCCTGGTGCTTTGCTTGGATATACATTTCTTAGAAGATTTAGGACCTCCACGTCTTCTACTTGAATGTCGTTGAGGGTTTTATTACTCCATGCAACACCCCTATATTGAATATCATTATCCATTAAAAACCGACGCAAAGCACTACACATGCCTACATTGCTCTCTAACCTAGACCCTCCTATCAAGAGGGGGGTGAACTATCCCCTTACATCTATTATTGACGTATCGAAAAAAAGATTTTGGCCATGAGCCAATGTTATCTGCCAACCTACATTCAACTTCCTTTTTACTATACCTTATCGCTTTCTTCAACAGTCTTCTTTTATCGGTAAACAATGATAGGTCACCTCGCTCACTTTTGTGCTCTCTAAATGCTCGTTTCTTTTCAAGATAAAGGTTCCTCACGCTATCCGTGAACCATAGAGGGTGCGATGTACAAACACGCTTTTTTCGAACAAAGGGTATGACGTCGTGCAAAACAGAGGACAGCTTCGTACTAAATTCTTCCCAATGACTTACCACCGCTACTGATTCCAACCGGTCTTTGAAAACTTCCACTAACCTTCCTCTCAAAACATCAAAGTTAGTTCTTCGAAAACAAAGAACCAGTCTTTTGTTATCAACCATACCTGAGGAAAAGTTACAGTGAAATCTGAGTACAGTCGAACCTCGTGAATGAGTCACTCTTGGGATAGCAAAAATATGCTATCAGTACGCGGAGTGACTCGTTAAACGGAGTAAGCCATAACTGCGCAATTCCTGCCTGAGGACAATTGGGACTCCCAAAAAGTGACCCGGTAAACGGAGTGATGTGTTAACCGGGTGACGCACTAATGAGGTTTTACTGTATACGGCGATCACTAGAAGAAAACTCTTCCCCCACCTAAACATGTTCAACAAGATCCTCAGAGCTAGTAAGAACTAAATCCAATAGCAGTACCCCTAGTGGCTTCTGATACATGCTGATACAAAAAATTTTCGAGCACCAACTTAAGAAAGTCTCTTTCATACTGATTTCCAGATGAAAGGTTCTCCCAATCAATACCCGGGTAATTGAAATCCCCTAGTATGAGAACCCTCTTACGCTTACACACGTAGGAAATTTCATCATGCAATTTGGCGATGTAGTTTCGATCCCTATTCGGAGGATTGTAACAAACCCCAACAATGAGTTTATGACGTCTTTTGTTCCAAGCTCAACCCATATAGTTTCAATATCACTTCTCTTCACGTTACACTCTCTAACCCTGAAACAGGACTTCACGATATGATATAAAGTTTTTTTTCATGTTGCAAATTAATTAAAAACCGGTCACTAATTTGAATCTAAGAATTATAATAGTTTTATTTGAAAGTTTTATTAGCGGAAGGGGCTCCAGTTCATTGACGTGTTTCTGACATAATACTGTACTGTTCAATCGTTATCAATATTTTCTAGGAAGCATATTTTTGCTGGTAAAATTTTATTTTTGCACGTTTATTGGTTAGGGGTCATTCAAGTATAACGTCAGCATCGATGGGGGGGGGGGGAGTTTCCGATTTGCTGACTTTTGATGACAAGGGGAGATGGGGGTTTGGGTGATGCTTACGTCATCAACTACCCTTTATGAAGATATGAAATATTAGCGATCTCTAAATGTTTCACGGATCCTTCAACTGCTCTGGAAATGTGTCCGGGCCGCTTAAGTGCTCTGGAACTGTTCCACGCATCACTCAAGTGATCCGTAATTATGCCACGCATCACTCAATTTATATTGTACTTGCATTTATATTTCCTCTCTTGCATCCATTTCTAAAAGCGAGCAATATCCTTACTATTCATTAATTTCAACATTTCATTATTCTCGCTCTCCATAACTTCTCCACACCTACGTCTCAGGAATCGAATCGCATTCCGCACCAGTCCTATTCACGTATTTTAGAAAAACACTTTCTCCTGTCACCAAGCCTTGAGCATGCCAGGTGACGGTTATACACCCGTGTGAAAGTTGTACCGACAGTTTGCTTAAGGGTAACCTATACATGACGATTCGATCTCTCTTTCTAATATCCTCATTCTTCAATACCCTCTCTCTTTTCAAGTTGCGTTCAAATTGCATCTTCTTTTCAGTGAAGGTCCCGAATCTATTGACATCCACTATTCATGTATTTTCCATCTAACATTGACATCCACTATTCATGTATTTTCCATCTTACATTGACATCCACTATTCATGTATTTTCCATCTTACATTGACATCCCTATTCAAGTATTTTCCATCTTACATTGACATCTCTATTCATGTATTTTCCATCTTACATTGACATCCCTATTCATGTATTTTCCATCTTACATTGACATCCCTATTCATGTATTTTCCATCTTACATTGACATCCCTATTCATGTATTTTCCGTGTTACATTCTTATTTCGTAGCTTCATACCTTGCCAGATGAATTGTGCTTCATCGGCAGTTGGCCTAAAGCACGTTCTTCCTTTCTTACATAATCTTCTATCACTCGTGGCCGCCCTGCACGTGTTCTTCACAACTACCCAAAGTCAAGCATCAATTAATACTACACCTGTTACCCAGTCACCTATCCAATAATTCTTTAAATACAAAATAATCCTTAAAAAATTACCCATTTACATAAATTAACAATTTTAACTAATTACCTTTATATTCAAATAATTAACGAATAATTATGAGCGGAACGGACCCGCTCATACTATACATGCAAGCATTTAAAAAAAAATAATCTAAATAGAATATATACATATATAATTCATTTTTCCCCCTCTTTCCTCCAAACTTAGTTTCCCACTTTTGGTTAATTTTCTCATGAGGAAGAAAGAATACGTTTCATTGAAAGAAATAGAGAGAAAAACAAAGTTTAAGAAAAAAACATTGCAAAAAAAAGTTAAGTTACTCGAATAACTTATTAGGAAATGTTAACTGACTTTAATGGGAACGAACATTGGCATCAGGACATTTCACCCAGAAATACTTGCTTGTAGTCGTCATGGATGCATTTGACAGGAGAAAAATTCATGAAAGAAGGAGCAGTAAAATGGAATTTGTTGACAGATAACGTGTTCATCGAGACGGACGAGAAAAAGAAATATATTTAAGACAGAGACGGCGATATTCGGCTCTGTCTTGTCAGGAACTCTTGATGGATGAGGATGATGCTCCGAATTCTGAAACAAGGCTATCAATGTGTGCGTAAGTGTGTGTACGCTGACTTCTCTAATACAAAAAATATATATTTATTTATTATTTTTTCAACATCATAGATATACCAGGGTTATGTCAGTGGGTATATATCACTCATTATTATTATTTTTTTTCTGAAACACTTTTTAGATATGCTACTGTCGAAGCCCAAAGTGTGATATTAGCCAAGCGTTTTGGCCAAAGTCCGAGTTGCAGGAATGATTCGGATTTTTGTCGTCCATTTCGTGAAGTGGCCGCAGATCCCAGGCCAAAGCTCAATGTGCCGATGTAAGATGGCCCGGTAGGAGTCAAATGTATTTTTTTAAATTACCAACGTGTAATACGTGGTTATATATAGTAGCTGTATTGGATTGTCTCCGTGTGACGGGAAAAAAGAAGAACCCCCTCAATTTGAGTGAGAAAACTAAAAAAATAATAATATAAACACACACAGTTTTTCTGCAAAATTTAGAAAAAAAAAGATTACCATAGCTATCGTGGCATGAGACAACCATAAATATTTTTTTATGGGCACAATATTTTATCATGTACATATATTTTTCAGTTTTTATAATTGTATTTTTAATTGGGGGGGAGGGGGAGTTTCTGTATTTTAGAAATATATGACATCCATATTTGTCATGGCCACCTTTTTCTCAGCCACCTCGTTGGGCATTTTATTTTGCCTGTTTCGAATTTGCATTTCTAATTGTATTGCAATTATCAAGGAAAAATACGCAAACTTTGCGATGACCCCGAATCACGTCTTATGTTATCGACTTTGACCAGGGATCATCGGCCAGTTTGTGGAGGGTCAATATTTAACGAAATCGGCCAGTTCACAAATCGTCCAATTTCGTTGTAAATCAACCCAATCAATTTTTGAATATCGGACTTTGGCCAGCCCGTTCACGAACTGATTGGAGATCCCTGACCGAAAGAAAAAGTATGAATCGGGGTCATCTCCAAGTTGGTGTATTTTTTCGTGATAATTATGCCTGCGTTAGCTATAGCAACACCTCATATCGCAAACACCGTCCCGATGCGGAAATCATTTTTTTTTTAAATTTTACAGAAAAAAATTACATGTCTACATTATTATTATCCTTTATAAACAAGAAAAAACACAATATGAAATAATGATCATTGACACGAAGCAAGATTCACTTATATAGCGAGGGATTATTTGGAAAAAATATCGGTCAAAGACGCCTTTGGCACCCCATATCGAATCATAACAAACAAGATAAATAGGCCTACCGTTGAAAGTGGCGTAAGAAGACTAGATGGAACAATTACAAACCCATATGAAGAGAAATTAGCAGAATTGGACAGCTATCACTTCAGAAATACAACCTATGCCGTTGACGACATGACACCATTCGACGCTACGACGATATATAGAGAGACGATAGCCGAAATAACAGGGATAGAACTAGACAGTACCATCGAACAAATGAAGATTCGTAAAGCTCCTGGGGCAGATGGAATAACTCTGGAGTTGATAAAAGAAATGTACATTGCAGACAGAAAAAGATTCTTAGAGCTCTTAAGCTACTGTGTCAAAAACAGTATCTTTCCAAAACCATGGAAAGTGGCCAGGATTGTTTATATACCCAATGATGGCAAGGACCTACGGAGACTGGAGGCATACCGTCCAATATATTTCCTTCCCGTCTGGGGGAAGCTTTTAGATAAATTGTTGACGACAAGATTAACAAATCACTTGGAGAGGTGCGGAAAATTAAGTCCCCGACAGTATGGTTTTCGAAAAGGTCGGGGTGCTAACAACGCCTTGCATGTTTTGACCCAGAATAATATACGAAGAGGCTTCTACACATGCCTCATCACACTGGATGTGAAAAGTGCGTTTAACTCTGTCAGATTGTCTGGAATAAGAAGTCTAACGAACAAATACGAAGTTCCAACACAATTAGCTAACATGGTAATGGATTTCTTAAATGAAAGAAGTATATTCGCAGGAGAGAGCTTTGGAAAAGTTAAAAACTATAATATAGGCGTTCCGCAGGGCTCATCCTTAGGCCCCCATACTTTGGCTTATATTATTCAATGACCTATTGGGAATGCAGTTGGATGAGCACGAACAAATTCAGGCATTTGCCGATGATGTCATAATTTTACTTAGGTCGACGAATTACAGCATCTTCGAACAACTATCCACTCCAGTATTTGATAGAGTACATACTTGGTGCTAGAACCATGGATTAACTCTTAGCTTTGATAAATGTAAATACGCAATATTCAAAGAAGGCCAGGAAGCGAGACATTATCCTCCCATAAGGCTAATGGGAAATAGTATCCCCCATGTCAATAATATAAATTAATTGGGTGTCTTGCTGTAACATAATATGAACTTCACAGACCATCTAGATATACAATACAAATACAACGCCACACCAGGCACATTGCCCAACGAGGTGGCTGACTTAATAACATTATGGATCCCCGAGCCATCCTTTGGAGGCCCTACCTACTACTACTACTACTACACCCCCCCCCCTGCGGAACCCCCCAACGAATCGGTACATGCGGGAATGAACCTGACGTGAAGTTTTTGTTGTTTCTCTGTAATGCTTGTTGTGTGTAGTGCTGCCATCTGCCACCAGTTTTTCTAACTATGAGTGAAGTGTTATCATTGAATGACTTATCGTTGTAGGACTGTTGCTCAATGTGGCGAGACTTTTTAACGGGGAGATCGGCTCGCATTTGCGCCTTGAAGTTGGGAACCACAGAAAACCAACTTCAGCCGACCACCACTGATGGGATATGGAATTAGATAAAGTAAATGGTTATATTCAAAAGCTAAGAAGAATTGTTAAGGCCACGTGGGGCTTATCGCCAATAGTAGTGGAAGAGAAATACATTACTTGCATGGAAAAGATAGTGCTCTATGGAGCAGAAGTATGGTTCAAGCAACTACAATACTTGGAATCAAAACTTGAACAGATACAGCGAATAGCATTGCTGTTCGTCACTAAATGTTATGACAGTGTTTCAAGCCACGCTCTACAGGTTCTTTCCGGCTGCGTGCCCCTTTTCTACAAAGCAAGAAGCATACACAAGATGTTAACTATGTTTAAACTTAGAATGCCCATTAAAATAGGAACATGTCTACATTATTATATAAATATTTTTTCTCTCTCTCTCGTCAGATAGAACTAATCCAATACAGCTACTATATATAACCATGTGTACACACGTTGGCGATGAAAAAAAATCGATTTGACGCCTACCAGACCGTCTTACATCAGCACATTCAGGACCAACTTTGGTCAGGGATCTTCATTCACTTCGGTCTTTGACAGTGACATATATATCTTCATGGTAAATGTTTCTCAGGCTCGTTGGAAAAGCATCACACCAAGATTTTGCTGTGTATTTCCAGATATTAGTAGAATTGACATTTGTATGTACACACCGGATCAAATGAACTCAGTTATAACTATTTGTAGCAAGGGGAACGAATTAAGTGTTTTATTGCGTGTCCCATAAATTTGGAAGAGTTATGGGAAAAATCATAAAAAAATCAACAAATTGACATACCAGGTCGGGGTATACGCATGCAAATGTATGGCACATGAACAGAAAACGCTAGTGTGATAACTGAAATTTTCGGTCGGCATTGTTCCTCTCATTGCTCACAGGAAGGGCAACGTCGGAGGCTTAAAACCAGCAAACTTTCGTGGAATTCTGCTCCATCTGCCGCAAAGACATTTACAACATATTGTGTTTTTTCATTACACTTTTTGATCGTCAAAAAGTTGAATAATTATTTTATTATAATTTTGTATCAAAAAACATCTGAAGCAATAAGCGATGAAAAACATATTTTAAATGCGCGATAAAACAATATTAATAAGATAACGAATGGCTGAGATAATTAAATTTGTATACAGTCCCTAAAAATAGAGATTTTCAAGGCGATGCACTATAATCTTACATTTTGAGATATTTGCAAACAAATTTTCAGGGCACGTGATCTACATTTCACTAATTGGAATTATTATCATACGAGGACTGTGTATAAAAAATATGGGAGAGACCGGGGTGGTTGGTATAAGGGGAAAGTTGAAATATCGCTTCTCTTTTCTTTCTCAGTGAACACTGAGTGATGATATAAGCACTGTCGAACCACCTAAGGGTATTGCATCATCCATTGTGGTTTTCAGTGTGATGGGAGCTCCCAGAGAGGAAGGACGGAAAGATTGCTGATTTTCTACCAGGAAAGTATTTTTTTTTCACTCAAAGTTGTCATTCTGTAAAGCTGATGAATATGTCGAGGCGTCTTTCCAACTGTTATGATGGGTAGAGAGGTCAATAACGTTTTTATATTTCAAATGCTGAAATGCTTCATGATACTTTTGTGACACAGTGAGACAGCCATGTTGTCAAAAGATTTATGATGGGACAAGTTGGCATCTCAGCTGAGGGGCATGTTGGCACAGAGCAATTTTAATATACCAACTTTCCGGTCCGGTAAAACTGCAACAAGATACCGTGAAAATTGCAACCACCAGTTGAAGTGATCGACCGACTTTCTTGATGGACATCAAGCTGTGAATGATGATTTCCTTGGTCTTTTTAGGTTTTTATGTCACTTTTATTTTTATTCGTTTTCTACCGGAAAAAATCGAGTGTTTAATATGCACATATTTTCCTTCTGCATTTTTTTTAATTGAAATAAATGTTTTGTAGCAACTTAATCACGTTGATTCCGCAGATTCTATTAACCAGCATGTCATGCCCACTTACCTCGGAGACTGTCTGAACTTGCCCTACACATCAGGTAAGTTTGCATAGTTTTGAACACTTTTTTAAACAGATTTGACTATACGAGCAACCAATGTCAAATATTTGCATCATTAATTTCTAGCCAAGGTGCACTGTAATCCGCAGCATCAGACACATTTGCTATTACAGGAAGAAGCAGAAAAACAAAAAAGTAACAGCTATGCCAACTCACATCCCCACGGTCTCCCCTATTTATTTTTATTTATTTTTTAATTAATTTATTTTTTTTAATGTAAATCGCATGCCATTTCGAAACTATTCGTAATTGGAAGTATGTTTCTTAAGTGAACGGTTACAGAGATGGTCCTGTCGACGAACGATTTCAATCACCCTGTATAGGTTTTGCATGAAATAAATATGTTTCTCTAAGGAAAGATGAGTTCTAAGAAAAAGTGACATTGGAAATAAGAAAGAGTATAGAAATGGGATTGGGAAATTTCCTGCCCCATTTCAAGAACCACATGAAAGCAAAACCCGAAAAATATCAAATATTTATTCGGTATCCGTACGTATGTAGTATCATATATTGAGTTTTGTTTTCAGCGGCAGGAACGAGAGGAGGATAAAACAAACGTTCGAGAACGAACCGTCCTCTGGTCACTCATATCTCCGTTGCGATATATATATATATATTCGCTCTAGATATATCGCTTCTCCCGTTATCGTGAGTGTTGAAGTTCAGGAAATACACGGGGGACTCTTCTTTTTTTCTGGGATAGACCACAAGTGCTTCTCGTTTCCTATTGTTTCACTTTATTCTCGTGTGTCCAGACGTTATTTTTTGTTGTACAATGCATCTATTCCTTATTTACGGGCAGAACATATTTCAGTGTTTGGAAACGTTCTAGCAGAGATATGGAAACAACTTCCACATTGAAAGATAAGGTTCTGTTTCTATATACATCATTCAGGTAATGCGATGTAATGACATTGTTTTACTTTTTTTAATGAATATTACCAATGAATAATAAAAAAGTGCTTAAAGTGGTATTTCTTATAGCAAAATATATTGATCGTGAGTAAATCTACATACTTTTAAATGTATACTATACCCCGAAATATTTGCATTCTTTCGTTTAAACTGTATAGAGCAGAGGTGCAAAACCTTTTCAGCCGTGTACACTTACGTATTCGACACTAAACATTTGCATACTTCTTCGGTGGCATTATTAGTACCTTTGTTTCAGTATTTTTATGAAAATAGATGCGCACAATGTGCAAATTCTCTTAACTTTTCACACGACTGTACCTACCAAAGAAAAACTTTTATCTAGACTGTGAAGATGTAACCACTAAGCACTCTAAACAAAGTTTTGCAATGGTTTCATGAAACCACTGAAACATACACATGATATAAAAGTGGGCATGAACAAAAGAAGACGGTTAATTATAAGAGATTTATGCACCATTTCCAATTATGAAATAACCTCTATATCTGGGGGGGGGGGCACAGCAGTGACCCGCGAGGTCGAGCGAAACAAGCATGGCTGTAACATCCATTTCTGGAAGCAAGTTAGACACTTTTGAGACCTTCATATCTCCGCTTTGAAGCTGCTCAGAGATTTGAAACTTAACATATTTAAAGCATTTTACAAATTGAATTAAATTTTTTAATTTCACTTTTTTATCATTTGTAGTTGTTGAGAAATTGAAATTTGAACTCAAAGTTACGTTGTTTTGACACTGACTGACTCACTCACCCATCATCATAAGTCCTAGGCACTTCTAGCGGCCCTAGAAACATGAAATTTGTTATGACTATAGTATTTAGGATACAAAGCAAGGAAAAATGAAAAAAAATACCGAAAATTTCTCTCGGGATTGGAAAGACGGGAAAATTTGGAATATTACCAGTTGTCGCCAAAAAACAATGCTAAATGATTGCAATATTGCCAAGTATAGTTGAAATTGTTCAAAATTGCCGAAGACCGGAAAAAATGGATTTACATATATCGACATGGTGTTGGTTTAGTGCTGTGCCAATATATAAATTCGTGTAGCGCACTGGTGGCAAAACCATGAATGCGCTTCTGAAAAAAACTTGAACACATTTTTTAAAGTAGGAACAGATAAATGACTCGAATTTCCTTTAAAATGCGGATCATGCTGTCACCCTAGTAAGAAGGCCTTTCAACTCGTGAAACAATATACAAAATATAATTTAAAAAATAAATAAAACGGTGTCCAAAAGGTAGGCAACGTCAAGAAAAAGGACTACGGTACTTACAAAAAGAAGTGAAATCCATCAAAAACATTTCATGTAAAAACTGAAGCCAAGTCTCGAGATTCTTTAGCCGTAAAAAGTTGTGATATCTGATGTAGAGCCAAGTGTAATGTTGTTTTTAACTGTGACACATCGATTCACAAATCACCCCCTGCAGACCTTTAGTTGAAGAAAATGTTTTGGGACTTGGCAATTACGCAGCACGAGAATGTGTCGGCCGTGGTTAAGTTTTATTATTCACGCCATTAATAAAATTCCATCAGATACTGTTTATGGAAAGATATCTGTACTTTTAGCGTTGACTTAATTTTACGTAACATAGTAATTTTACGTAATTTTGTGTAATATGCACTGCCTAATTGCCAAGTTCCAAAATGTTCTTCAACAAAAGGTGTACATGCTTGGGGTGATTTGTGAATCGATGTGTCACAGTTAATAATATCATTAGGCTTGGCTCTACATCAGATATCGCAACTTTTTACGGCTAAAGAATTTCGAGACTTGGCTTCAGGTTTTATATGAAATGTTTGAAATATTTTTGATGGGATTTTGTTTACACTGGCCATGGCACTTCCAGACACCAAGTCACCCCAATTTACGGTATCTCATGATACTTTACAGATGCATAGAAGCAAGTAAAACTAGAAATAATTATATCCGGGAAATATTTGTGGAGAAAACTCTAGAAATTATCAAGATTTTACGAGTCATTTGATTTGACTGATAATAATACAAATACAAATACAAATACAACGCCACAACAGGCAAAATGCCCAACGAGGTGGCTGATAAAAAGATGCCCATAAAAATATGGTTGTCATATGTTTCAAAAATACAGCAACCCAATTAAAAATGCAATTAACACAAATTACAAACACTATATACACATGACAAAATATTATACAATGCCCATAAAGAATACTTATGGTTGTCTTATTCTAAGAATGGATAGCTTCTCGATTTACCCCAACATGTTTATCGTATTTCTTTTTAAACGTGTCAATTGTGTTACAATTTACTACCTCCGGGGGTAAGCTATTCCATTTATTAACAACCCTATTGGAGAAAAATTCCCTGCGACACCATAACCTTGCATTGTCCCTCACCAATCGATACTGGTGTCCCCTTGTAAAAGCAGTCGATTGGCGGTGTACTAAAAGTTCATGGTCCATCCTATCCATCCCATTGAAAATTTTGAACACTTCGATCATATCTCCTCGACACCTGCGTTCATCCAATGTAAACATATTCAAAAAATGAAGTCTTTCTTCATAACTCAAGCCCTGTGTGCCAATAAGGACACGCGTAGCTCTTCTCTGCACCCCTTCAACCAAGTCTATGTCCCTCTGTAGGTATGGTCTCCAAAACCTTACAGCATACTCCAGTCCAGGACGAACTAAGCCTCGAAAAAGAGGAAGAATGACTTTAGGAGAACGCGAAGAGACCTTTTTGAAAATGAGACCAAGCATTCTATTCGATTTTTTGACAACCGCTGAACAATGTTCAGAAAACTTAAGTCGCTCGTCAATGAGAATTCCCAAATCGGTGACTCTAGTTGCATCCGGGATAGTGACACCATTCAACTCGTAAGAGAACCGTGGGTTGTTCGAACCAAAATGAGCGACCATGCACTTATCTACGCTAAACGTCATGCTCCATTCATTTGCCCATGCTGCAATCTTGTTTAAGTTGGTCTGGAGCAACTCCCTATCGCTTTCATTCCCGATTACCCCCATTAGCTTCACATCATCTGCGAATTTGCTAGTAATTCCATCGATACCCTGATCGAGTTTATCGATAAAAAGTGAAAAAAGTATGGGGCCAAGGACACTTCCCTGAGGAACTCCACTTGTGACGTCTGTCCAACCAGAGAATTCCCCGTTCACCATAACTCGTTGCGACCTATCTCTTAACCACGATTCTATCCAATTCAGCAAGTTGCCCCCTATTCCAATCTCGTGTAAACGCTTCAAGAGTTTGCCATGTTGGACCCGATCGAATGCCTTCTGGAAATCAAGGTAAACAACGTCGACATTTTTGCTCTTACCCAAAGCCTTAGTCACGTAATCATAGAAGCAAAGGAGGTTAGTTACACATGACTTCCCCTTCCTGAACCCATGCTGATTATCCGACAATACATTATTCTCGTCTATCCACTTCACAAACTGCCTTTTGATGATAATTTCCAAAATTTTCGAGAGGGAGCTCGTCAAACTCACTGGACGATAATTAGACACCACTTCTCTACTACCCTTCTTAAATATCGGAACAACGTTAGCCAGTTTCCAATCTCTCGGGACGATACCCTCAGCAACACTACTCCTGTATATCTGTGCGACTGGCCCCAACAATTCATTAGCACCTTCCCTGAGAACCCTGGGATAGATATCATCTGGTCCTGGTGCTTTGCTTGCACATACATTTCTTAGAAGATTTAGGACCTCCACGTCTTCCACTTGAATATCGTTGAGCGTTTTATTACCCCATGCAACACCCGTATATCGAATATCATTATCTCCATTAAAAACCGACGCGAAAAAGTCATTGAAAGCACTACACATGCCTACATTGCTCTCTACTTTTGAGCCTCCTATCGAGAGGGGGCCAACTGTCCCCTTACATCCATTATTGACGTATCGAAAAAATGATTTTGGGTCAGAGCCAATGTTATCTGCCAACCTAGATTCAACTTGCTTTTTACTATCCCTTATCGCTTTCTTCAACAGTCTTCTTTTATCAGTAAACAATGATAGGTCACCTCGTCCACTTTTATACTCTCTGAATGCTCTTTTCTTTTCAAGATAAAGGTTCCGCACGCTATCCGTGAACCATAGAGGGTGTGATGTACAAACACGCTTTTTTCGAACAAAGGGTATGACGTCGTGCAAAACAGAGGACAGCTTCGTACTAAATTCTTCCCATTGACTTACCACCCCTACTGATTCCAACCGGTCTTTGAAAACTTCCGCTAACCTTTTTCGCAAAACATCAAAGTCAGTTCTCCGAAAACAAGGAACCAGTCTTTTGTTATCAACCTTACCCGAGGAAAAGTTACAGAGAAATCTGACGATACGATGATCACTGGAAGAAAACTCTTCCCCCACCGAAACATGTTCAACTAGATCCTCAGAACTAGTAAGAACTAAATCCAAAATAGCAGTACCCCTAGTGGCTTCTGATACATGCTGATACAAAAAATTTTCGAGCACCAACTTAAGAAAGTCTCTTTCATACTGATTTCCAGATGAAAGGTTCTCCCAATCAATACCCGGGTAATTGAAATCCCCTAGTATGGAACCCTCTTTCGCTTACACATGTAGGAAATTTCATCATGCATTTTGGCGATATAATTTTGATCCCTATTCGGTGGATTGTAACAAACTCCAACAATAAGCTTATGACGTCTTTTGTTCTCAAGTTCAACCCATATGGTTTCAATATCACTTCTCTGCACGTTACACTCTCTAGCCTTCAAACATGATTTCACGTATATCAACACTCCACCCCCTTTCCTATCAGATCTATTTCTCAAAAAAGTATCGTATCCGGAGATGTGTAAGAAAGATTCATCCCCATCGCTTGCCCAAGATTCTGTAATGGCTATAAGATCCAAGTCCTCCACAACTATCATAGTTTCTAAAAAATCTTTCTTGTTACCCAAGCTCCTGGCATTTATTAACACACATTTTAATTTGCCCGGTGGTTTGTTGTCAATCGAGAAGCCATCCAAGTCAGAGGTGGGTAATTCCCCGTCAGTACTGTTGTGATTATCATTAACTAACCCGCATTCCCGACTACGTGGTCTGGGAGTAAAAAACCTGACCTAAGACTATCGTAAACAACTATAAGAAAGTAAGAAGAATAGGAAGAATAGGAAGAAGAAGAAAGGAAGAACAATAAGAAACTCCATGTACGCTAACGTTCGTTCATATTGTTTTCTTCATGATACTTTTCAGATGCATAGCAGAAAGTACAGACGGGAATAAGAGATGTAAAAATAAAAGTCAGAAATTATAGCCTTTACTGCTTGCAATGGGATAAATAGAGAGAAAATTCTTAAGAAACATAACCCGGGAAAAGAACGGCAATCCAGCTAAGTAATCGCCCAGATAAGACAATTTTTTGCCTTTAAGGGTAATAAGTAGGTCCGAAAAAATTCTATATCCACTCTCTCGTTTACAGCAATTTCCTAAACAGCAAGACCTTCACCGAGATTAGTTCCGCTATAAACCATAATTTATCGAGATCGTTACGACGTAACCTCCCTTCCCTCGCTAAAATAACTGGGTTTTAGTTACTGAATGTTATTTTTGTATTTCTCCTTACATCCTGGTCAATCTTGAGGCAGCGGAATATAGTAAGAGACACGGAGGCCATTCGGTGTTTTATCGCTTATCTTCCCACGAGCGTTACTTACTTACATGCAGGAAGCTTCCAGAAATAGGAAGTCGCAACCCCTACCAGCTACAAAACAAAAACCTATCAGAACATTAAACGAAACTTGTGCGAAGGACGAAAGTGCAAAAATAAAAAAAAAATCTATTTACGTTTACGCCGAGCTGTTATACTTGATGGAATTATAAGAGCTCCATCACACATAAAAAAAAAGTGGAAGGAGAGATAGGGAAAAAGGAAAAGAAAAAAAAAACTAGATTTTTATGGTTCTGCAATTATTTTTGGCTGCATTGGGTTTAATCGCTATCAATCTTTTTACCCTTACTGCTGTTAACATTAGATCTGGACTATACTTTCGTATTTTCAGGTGATTTTCGAAATTGTTTATTTGGAACAGGAAATACAGTCCGCGCCGCTAAATGTGATCACAATGAAACTTGGGGAATTTCTGATAACAATAACCGAATGATATCTATGTCCAAAAAAGCCCCGTTCGCGAGTACGGTGACCATAAACCCTGTTTGGTTCAACGGGGTGTATGGTAATCCTGGTGTTGGAAAAATGGGATAACTGTTTCTTTTCCCGCATAATTTGTAGCAAAATGCTTCAGTCGTTCCATTTTTTTTTCTACTCTACAACGAGACGTCTTTCTACTCGTCTCCAAGTCAGTGTTTCTCAAAACATGCGTCGCGGTTCCTAAGGGCGTCGCCGACCTTCGTGAGAGGCTGGAGAAATTGATGTGTAAGCCTATTCATGCTTTGAAGTTGTTCTCTCTTATACGGAAAAATATCTACCAAATTATTCTTGGGAGCAACAGATGAACCACAAATTGGACAAGTTACCCGTGGGTGACGGAATTTTCAGAACCACTGATTCAAGCTGAAGTTCTGCATTTTCGTTATTCAGTCGTTGTCAGGCGTAGGAATGATACTGTGTAATGTAGTTCACTAATTACGATTTCCTTAATGCACATCTTCTCTTGAGAAAGTGTTTTGAAAAAATAAGTTTGAATCAGATCAACTGAAGGAAACTGATCAAGAACTGAAACAAAGCCTTTTTTTTTCTTCATCATGCATTTTCCTTCACTATATCTGAAAAAAAAAACACACACATATTATCCTAAATCCCGCTAACTATAAATGAATTTTTCCTATGTTATGATATTGGTTCGTTGCTTTCATTGCCAAAGTGTTAGAGCAATACCTGAATGATAACACTATCCGCGATTCTGATAAATGACTTCGACTGTATCTTATTCACGGAATAAATTATGCAAAATCTAAATTTCACGAAGCAATACAGCATGTACATGTTGAACTGGTCATTAGTTTGTTTTTTCGGGTATATGCTTTTAATTGAGTTGCTTTATTTTAAAAGATAAATGTCATCCATATATTTTATGGGAATTTTTTTTTTCAAACACCTCGTTGAGCAATTTTTCTGTTGTGACCTTTGCATTCGTACCTATAGACGCATTTGAGAAAATTTGTAAAATGTGTATTGATTTTTAAATGTAGCTGATGCACATACTTTTTCCTTCAAAATAAGCCATATTTAATGCATATCTTGATAAATTTTTGAGTGGTTGCAATGCATACTATTGATACAATTATTCTCAAGCTAAAACTACATTAGATCTATTCGATATGGCATAAATATTCTCGCTAAAATCTCGATATTTACGTCGATATTTCAAATGTCTTTAAAGATGTAAGTTTCGCTTGACTTATTTTTTCTCTCGTCCATTTGGTAGATTGTAAAATCTGTAGAAAGATCCAGTTTTCACTAACATCATTTTTCTCGTGTTATGACGTTAAAGATCTGGGAGAGAACGAAATCTATTCGATCTAGAGAAGAAAGTATGTAGCGGGGGCGATGAAGTTATACATTTCTTGTATTGGAATTCCGTTTACCCTCCCGTGAAAACCGTTCGATGTAAAATTATCCTTTAAAGATCTATCGGAATACTTGATCCCTCGGTAAATAAAGGCATTTAGCTTCTCATTGATTGTCAATAAAATTCGAGAAACATTCGTAAATGTTTTACTTTCTCTCTCGCTCGTAGAGATTTGATTTTCCAGATATGGTTCCTTCGAGTGAAGCTTTCAACTTTATCCACGTGTTTAGAAATAAAAATAATCCCTTCTGTAAAATACACGTTGACGTATTTTCCATAAAATGCGTATTACCCAAATGTACCCTGTTTTTACACAATTACCGTTTTTTTTAAATAAAATGTCTCGGTGAATCTTGCACTTAGAAACATGGATTGTTTTTTGTTGCTCTCACGAGAGACAGTGTTACCATTTCTAATTGGATATTTGAGCACAGGTTGTTCTGTGCGTATAGAAATATATTTTATTTTTATTTTAATAACTATACCACCCCTTGCAATATGAATGACTTATCTTAGGTCCACAAGTTATGTGGATAATTTTTCGAAAAATTATGACTAATTGTAAATATTCCTCTAGGATAGACGTACTGTGGCACATACAGCGAATTTAGCTGGAAAGAGAACTTTCTCAGAAACTAAGACAAATTTTTCGAAAATTCTTTTCAATCCACATCAAAATTATGCATCCACACATCCTGTGAAGTGTGGATGAATATTAATAATATTAAGTAATTTTAAAATCATTTTTACATGATTACCACATTTTTAATTTTCTTGCGATTATCTGCATTTTAAAGTCAAAATTACTTTTTCTAACTATTTTTTTTTATACAAATACAAATACAACACCACAACAGGCAAAATGCCCAGCGAGGTGGCTGAGAAAAAGATGCTGCCCATAACAAATATGGATGTCATATATTTCAAAAATAAAGCAGCCCAATTAAAAATGTAATTAGAAACATTATAAACAATATATACACATGATAAAATATTATACAATGCCCATAAAGAATACTTATGGTTGTCTTATTCTAAGTATGGATAGCTTCTCAATTTACCCCAACACGTTTATCGCATTTCTTTTTAAACGAGTCAATTGTGTTACAATTTACTACCTCCGGGGGTAAGCTATTCCATTTATTAACAAACCTATAAGAGAAAAATTCCCTGCGACACCATAACCTTGCATTGTCCCTTACCAATCGATATTGGTGTCCCCTTGCAAAAGCAGTCGATTGGCGGTGTACTAAAAGGTCATGGTCCATCCTATCCATCCCATTGAAAATTTTGAACACTTCGATCATATCTCCTCGACACCTGCGTTCATCCAATGTAAACATATTCAAAAAATGAAGCCTCTCTTCATAACTCAAGCCCCGTGTTCCCATAAGGACACGTGTAGCTCTTCTCTGCACCCCTTCAACCAAGTCTATGTCCCAATGTAGGTATGGTCTCCAAAACCTTACAGCATAAAAGTTCATTTCAGTTATTACTGATATCTGTTATTTCTTTGATTGGTTTTACGTAAAATAATATTTCCTTCTTATTCTGTCTCTCAGAACGAAAAAAATGAAATAAACTGTGATACTAAAGTATATTTAACCAAATGCTACAGTGAAAATATTTACTTTCGAGGAAACACTGTTGGGTCTTGTTGTATGATTTTCAATTTTCAAAAGGTTGCCGATGAAATGTTTCTATATTATCTTAAAATTTAAACTTTCTAAGTTCAAGGAAACGTTTAAATTTTGTGCGTATGAACTTTTCATCCATGTATTTGATCAACAGATCTGTTGACTCTAAAGATCTCAGGCCCTGCTTGTGACGTCAGTGAGTAGTACATTTTCCCTCAGAATATTCAGGGGGGAAAATTTCCCATCATCGTTGTGCGGAAAATGAAATGACCGTGCTTAGAATTGGCGATTTCTGTCTTACATCCAATCACTATGCGGTATTTGTGAGCCAATCAGGAAGATTCTACGCCAAAAGAAGAAGAAACAAAATAGGATGTTGTGGTTTAAATGTGGCAAACTTGCTAGGTAGCCTGAATGCCGTTTATGGCAAACAGTGCAGAGGCCTATCTCTAGGAGGTGTTGGCCCAGTCCATCACTAGCACTATGGGCGGCATACGTAAGGTAAATTTAAGAATGTATTACAAGAAAAGCGGCGGCTAGGAGGCGGTAATTTATCCCACAACGCGTTCACCCATAACATGCAAAGCATCTGAAAAGAAGTTTCAAGTTAGGACAAAGAGGACTTTCTTCGTAAGTCACGTTTTGTGCTCAAAATCTTGCTAAAAAAAAGTAAAATTTCAAGTACTATTCCGTAAAAAAATTAGTCTAGGCAGAGCTGAAAAAACAAAGAACGGTAAAGAAACCTAAAAATGAATGTCAAAAAGAGTTTTGTGGTTTCACGCAATCATAACCGAGTAAAAGGATAAGAAAATTAAGTTTTTCACACATTTCAACGAAAATGCAATTTGTGGATTCATCGCCTCTCTTACTTTGATCCCCGGTGCTTCTAGATATAAACAAATATCACGAAATACATAACAAGGTTGATTGTGATCGTACAGAAGAAATACACAAATAATCTCATTCAAGAGACGAGACGAGAAAATGTTTTTTACAAAAATATATTATGTCTAATGATCATTAAAATACAATTTCGGGTTCATCGCGATAGTTAATAATTTAGAAAATAGAGGGCTCTAGGATTTTAAGATTCGAAGCACAAAGCCGGGTTGAGCCGATGTCCGCTCTTTGAAACCATAACCGTACGGAGGTGAGAAGAGGAATTAGCTGGCATATAACGGAGAACACACAGTTCTGAGGGGGCTGAGGATAGCTGTGTGCCATCTTCATCGTCTTATGCAGAGACCGGATGATTAAGCAGATGAAGTATCGCAGCTACTACGAGTCCCTGTTAGGTCAGCGCGTGAAAAAGATCTTCGAACAACGAAGATCTTTTTCCATCCGACCGACCAGTGCTACTTAGTGCCTCGAAACTGTGCTCGTCCTCGATGGTAACCTCGTCGAGCGAAATTTCAATCAGCAATTTCCCTTTGACTCAATTTTTCCCACACGTTTCGAAAATGTACTGCTATCTACCGGGGTAAATACTTAGCCAAGTATTTTACAATAGATAAGTATTGCACTGCATTTGTTTAATTCTTTCAAAAATTCTTTCGTTTGAGGAACTCTCAAAATTTCCCACAAATGATTAGAAATTTCCCACTTGGACAAATTTTGGCCTGGGAAATTTCCCACGAGTTACCATCACTGGCACTCACGCATTTACCCTCGAGTTATGTACACGGAAAATATGCTGTCAGATGCATGTTTGAAGAGGGAAGAGCTCTTATAATGAGTTCAATGTGTCTGTCAAATAATGCAATGTCTCGAAGAATACAGGACATGTCAGACGATGTTGAGAGCTCAATCATAAGTCATGTCAAAGGTGTGAATTTTTTTCTATCCAAGTCGACGAAAGTATCGACGTTTTGCGCAATATCCTGTGCTACTTGCTAAGCACTTGAAAGAGAATTCGAAGTAAATCTTTCTATTTGTCACCCATTGAAGGGGTCGTACGACTGTTAATGACTTATTTGAAGCAATTGATCATTATTTCGTTGAAAAAGAATTCAATGGTCAAAATGCATTGGGCTCACAAGAGATAGAGGAAAATCCACTCAAGGTTGCTACTCAGGTCGTCGTGCACGCGTGGCAGAAGTCTTTCCCAACATGAAATGGACTCACTACTATATTCACAGACTGATCGTTGCCTCCAAATTTGCGAAACGTGCTTGATGAAGCGATCAAGGTTTTCAACTTTGTCAAGGTGAATCCTAACAACTACAGGTTGTTTAATTTGTTGTGGGCAGTGCCGTCTTAACGTATGGGCCCGGGGGCCTCAAGAGAAGAGGGGGCCTCACAAAAATGAGATCCGGTTGAAATTTTCTAGAATGCACCTGATAGGGCCTCAGAAAAACCACTTGGCCCGGGGGCCCATGATACTCTTAAGACGGCCCTGGTTGTGGGAAGACATGGGCATCCTTCTTAACGCTTTGCTTTTGCACACCGAAGTTAGGTGGCTGTCCCGGGGTTAAGTCCTGACGTTGCTGTTCGAACTTCGGAACGAGGTAGCCCTTTTTTTATAGGAAGTGTTTAAAACACTTCACGATTTCTTGTCACGAGCCGAGCTAAATTTAACAGTCGCCAATTTCACTTGGAAAGATTAAAATCCTCGTTTGAAAAAATATTTTTTAGAGCCAAAAATGGGTGATCGGTGGATATCTAATCCTTTCAAAGAAGACTATTTTCAACCGGCTTGATTGTCGATTCCAGAAAAAGATAAATCGCTGGAGCTCTCCTCAGATACTCCTCTGAACATCCTCTTCAATGACGGAATGGTGAACCTAGTCAGTTTTTGGGCTAGCCGCGGTGACGAATACGTTCAACTTTCTAGAAAAGCCACAATGTTTTTGTTGCCGTTTGTTAGCACTGAGCTTGTTGAATGGGTGTTCTCTTCGTATACTTACATAAAAAATAAATATAGAAGCAAATTGAACGCATTTGAGTTTGTGTTTATCCTCTTTCGAGCCTAAATTTAAAAAAAATGATTCAATACAGTCTCGAACATCACATTAATTTCTTTCCCAATCTTTGTGTTAATTTGTTTGCTTACTTGGAAAACAAAAAAAAAGCTAAATAATGAGAAAAATAGACCATTTAACTTAATTCAACATGTACCTTTTTTCTTTAAGTTTTCCGAAAACTGTAATGGGTGAAACAGATTGGGGTGGGGGGGGGAGTCCGGAGAATTCGGGGTTGGGGGTACGCGGAAAGGATCTGAGCCAGCTGGGAGTACGTGGACTGAAAAAGGTTGGGAACCACTGGTCTAAAACATAGTTTCCCAACCTTTCATGTCCCATCGCCCCCTTCTTCAGAAATTTTTTTCTACCATCGCCTCCCAACGCAATCTAACCCATAGGGTCATATGTTGAATCCGTAGCTTCTACCCCCTCCCTGGAACATTCCATCGCCCCCATGGGGGCGTTAACCGCTCTTCAGTGGGAATCAATGGTCTAAACCACAGTTTTGCAACCTTTTTGGTCCCATCGCCCACCAACGCAATCAAACCCATAGGATCCTATGTTATACCCGTAGCTTCTACCGCCCCCTTAGAACCTTCCATCGCCCCCAAGTGGGCGTTAACTCTCGCGTTGGGAATCACTGGTCTAAACCAGTTTCCCAACCTTTTTTGTCCCATCGCCCCCTAACGCAATATAACCCATAGGATCCTATATTATGCCTGTAGCTTCTACCGCCCCCCACGGAACATTCCATTCCCCCCCCCAGGGTGCATTAACGCCCACGTTGGGAATCACTGGACTAAATCCTATAGTTGGGGTTTAAACGAAATTGGGTATTCTTTTTCTGTCTCGCTCACCGTTCGTGGATTAAGCGATCCGTAGTTCAGCTGGCGATGTTCGCTTGGCGGCGGTGGGCGACAGAATTCCTTGATGCTGATTTGATTGCTAGATGAACGACTCAAGTATGAAATTGCATTGTTTACCTTTTGGAATTTTCGTGTTTGTTTTCATTAAAAGCATAGGTCACCATACACAATTTCTTTTTTGGCACAGTAATACAAACGTATTGGTGTTATTATTATAATTTTTCATGAAATCACTTTAAAGTGATCTTTGGGTATCGCAGCCAGCTATTCAATCGATAAATTTCCTTATTTATTGGTGGCGGAAAAAGTAAATTAATACTGGGCTATGGTCTATAATCTCACAGTGATTATAGAAATTTAATATGATTTTGTTCAAGAAATTCTATTAAAAGTTGACGTTTTAAATGCATTTTTATTTGAATTACCGAAAAAATTTCGATGTTCCATCAAATACTTTAAAAGAGAATGATTATCATAACCATTTTTCAATTGAAGTAGATTCCGCTTAGTACGATTTATTTTAGTGGTTTCAACTCTCTATAATATTCATCGAGATTTTTTTCCCCGTTTAAAGCGTTTTTTCCGCTAATGGCGTTTCTTCCATTATGTGTTTTTTTTTGAAAAACCATTAAAGTGAGATTGCACACTGCACATATGTTAAGATATAATAAAATCATTAATCATTGAATAATTAATTGTTTTGAAAAATATCAATGTAAGATCTGGATGAATTCCTTCCAGAGCTGCGTATTTGAAAACTATGTTTTTGGCGATTTTTTTCTGAATATATGAAACCAAAAATGGAATTTTGAATTTTATCGCATTCATAATGATATATGTAATTGAATATTGAAACTATTTAAATGTTTTTATCATGTTTTGATCTGATATTCACAATAATATGCAAAATGCACTCAACATTCACAGCGTAGACAGTATATAAGGAGTCATGTCTAGCGATTTACACTTGCCCGGTTTGCAAAAAGACCTGGGTTCAATTTCCGGTATAGACAAAAAAACTTTTCTTTTCAACTTCACTTCAGCATAATATGCAGAGAAAGTCTATTTCCTTGAACTCAAGACTACTTGAAACCTAACATAAATAAATCACATGAATCAAAATATGCAAAAATTGGTTAAAATAATTCATAAAATATTTATAATAATGACCGGAGACATTATACTGTTAAAAGAATGACCACAAAAAAATTATGAAACATAATTAATATTTATATATAACATTTAATTGTATATATAACATTTAATTAATATTTTAATTTTTCTTAAATCAGTGTGACAACATGCAAAATTAATATTTTCATTAGAAATGAGCATTATTTATTGAAAATTTGATGAGGTCGTAGACACACACATGACTCATCCTTGTCTTCATCGCATTCGCTTTATAAATTCTTATGTTGATGGTAACATTTTCTTTTGATGGTGTTCGGGTGATCAATTTTGAACCTTTAAAATTACAAACAGTATTTGATCTGAAGGGGAAAAAACCATACGCGCTGTATAATACAATGTAATTTCACTTATTTTATAAAATCATAACTATTTGAATCTCGCATGGAAAAATTTTGAAAATAAATTCCTCTTAAGAACAAGGAAGAAGTAATTATGTCTCATTACAAAATATATGATTGCACATATAACATAATCTCTGAAGTTTTTTATTTTTTCCCATTAAAAAAATATGAGAAATTCTTAACCGAATGTTTCTAATTTTTTGGAAAAATCAGACTCATTGTAATTTGAAAATCATTTCAGCATAAAACACCGCATAGATTATGTCAAAAACAACAAACAAAAATGCAAAATCTATAGTTTCTTTAATTATTCGTTTCGTATACAAACAAAACTTTTATAAATATTTTAATATAAGTGTGATACACATGTGCAATTCAAAAATAACGAGATCATCACCATGCTCCCACCATCCTTGAACAGGGCCCCTAGGCTGAAATCATTAGCGGGCCACAAAAACCAAACTTTTAACGGGCACTTCTATAATGAATTTACGGCATGAAAAAACAAAAAATTATAGCAATTGTCCCGGGCCCCAGGGCTGGAGTCCTGTCAGTCAAACCCTTGTGGGGGGTCATGGTCCTCATTTTTTTAACTTTTTATTTGATAATTAATTAGCTATAAATAAATTTTAAATTTAAAGAAAAGAAAATTGAAAAAGTAAAAATAAAAGAGGAGGAGAGATTTTTAGTTGCCCTAACCATGGTGAAATTCGATAATTTATAAACGTTATAAATGTGTGATTTTATAACGGTGGTTTTGTTCCCATCTAAAATTAGCTACCTCCTACATATTGTCTCCCGGGTTGGTTGGCCCCTCTAGTTCCTGCCCTGCTTCCAGAATTTCACTTTTAATTTTCGTGACATACTGATCTAGAGTCATAGCCCTATAAACACGTTCATTATAATTTTATTTACAAAATATCCCACGGCAACTTGTGCCGATCACGGCACGAATCATCAAACGTTAAAACGTAGGCAACGGCGGTTTATGTTTTTATGCGAGAAACTTCCATTCTCATAACTCCAAACTCTGAAGCAATGCTCACCGAGTAAAATCAAGGTGAAAAATTACTCATTTTGCAACAAAAAACTTTCTTTTCCCGTGAACTAAATATCGGATTGTGCCATTTAGGTGAATGCAAATTTTTTGGATACATAATCCATGATGGAATAAAAAAATGTTTTTGTTGTGCCCCTCTATATATATATATATATATTTTGAATCACCCAGCAGACGTATCCATACACATTAACACAAGTACATACCAGAATATACATCTTTATACTCACCGATATACGGAGATTTCAACATAAATAAATATTTAAAAAGAATACATTTTATTTATTTAAGTAATTCGTGTTCAAAGAAGAATAAGTAGAAATGATTTATTACTAATTAATTAACTAAATAGATCCATAACTCGGGTTTGAAAAAACAAACAAATATTTTAATTCATTCAGATAAAGAACTCGTTCGAAAGAATTCTATCATTGATGACCAAGAAACTCATTAGCTGTCGACTTAATCATCTTCAGAATGTTCGAATGCACCACGCAATTTTCCACAAAACTTGAATTTTCGACGCAATGTTGACTTTTATATGAAAGAAAAAGTATTTGAATTACGATTTTTTGTTCGAATATGCGTGGGTGAATGAAAAAAAAAGCGTGGGTGAAAGATATTTTTTTTCTCGAAGCTGAGAGCATATTTTGTTTTCTTTCAATAAAAAATATAGTGAAGTCAGTAATCATTTTGAGAAAAACCATAATTTCGAGTATTTTCACAAAATAATTAAGAGAAGTATCCTTTCTCCTCTTTTCATTTAAATTAACTAATTAGTGAATATTGTCTTAAAATATCATTTAATAACTTATACAATTTTTTAATAGATTCCCGACTTTTTATCGCTAACGTCTGTATGTTAATGAATGGCATATTTTTTATTCCAGTAAGTCTTCTTCGAAAACTGAGAAACTATATGACTCTCAAAAAATTAGATACTAATACCATGTCAGACAAAACGCCAAAAAATGTGGCGGAAGTTGAAAAAAATTGAAAATTATGTATAATAATGAATTAAATCTTTACAATTGTCCTCATCAGTCTCGTGGTTTTGCGTGTAGACATACATTGGCCCCTACCCAGAGTGTTAATATTTTTGCGGGCCTTTCTTTTCGAATCTCCCTATTTTTGTGATTTATCATTGTTTTGGGAATTCTAATAAATGTAACAATTTTTATTTTATTGAATACTAATGACTCATATAATGGCAAGCCCAAACTTATATTATTATACAATATGCACTTACCAAAGTGGCATTTCAGAAGAATGTAAGTAAGTGAGAAATATACTTCTCGTGGCCTTAGAAGGAATTAATATATTTTAATATATTACGCGAAAATATATTATACTGTGAATTACACGACCATTCGTTTATAACGATACGTTTCTCCGGTCTCTTGAATATCTTTATATAGGTGTTCCAGTGTATTTTGAAAATTTATTACAATATTTAGTACTCTAAATTGAAGCAACACCGAGTCTTACATTTGTTGTTTTACGGAAAGTTTGCCCCCGACATTTCGCCCCTGCAACGTTTAGTCCCCGGTATATTTCAACCCCGGACATTTCACCATCCTTGACCGGATGAGTGAATGACGGCCCCTCGCTGGATCATTTATACGGAACACTCAATCATACAATCACTCCCTTGATCATTCATATGGTCATTTACTCAAACATACAGTCACTCACACTCACTTATCACTCATACGGTCACTTACTCATACTGTCATTCACTTGGTAATGCACACAGTCACTACCTTTTTCTTCGACAATAGTAATGATCTCTCACTTATTCACACGGTCACTCACTTCTTGAATCATACGGTTATCCACTTGGTCACTCATACGGTTATCCACTTGGTCACTCATACAATTATCCACTTGGTCACTCATACGGTCACCCAATTGGTCATTCATACGCCAACTCACTCATACAGTCAATCACACAATCACTTGGTGACTTATACAGTAAATCATTCACTCATACCTCCACTAATATGATTAATAATGCGATCACTCACCCAATACGTTGGTCACTTTTACAGTCTGTCAACCACTCTGTCACTCATGCGGTTAGAGCATGCGAAATATTGGAGGCAGAATTTCTAGATTCCATATTTTTTTTCAAGTGATATTCCTTTTTATTATAAAATATTTTTTCGTTTTGACATTTGGCCAAGTTCAAAGCGCTAGTATAGGCTTCTCCTCATCATACGTAATATTGCAAAGAAGGCACATATACAGGTTGACTCGCCCCCCCCCCCTGACTACAAACGGTTACCCAAAAAAAATCCTACAACAGTTCAAAAATGAATAAAGAAAAAAATGTTATGAAATATATGTTTAATCTTTGCTACATTTTGGAGAGTCGGTGAATGTTTAACTGTCTGAATTTACAAATATGTATTGAATTTCGCTGATAGATAGCGCTCTATACGATCTCATATTACAGGATGAAGTTACGATTCCTTCATCTTTTACGGGGTACTTAATCTTAACTGGCAACCGAGGGGGGTCTTTCGTGAATACCCATTATTCTGAAGTCGAAACAATGTGTGTACATTGACAAAATTACAGGGCACATACACATATAAATGCATGAATCACCTTACTTCATGAAAAAAAATCTCATCATTACGAAATAAAAATTCACAAATATATCATGAAACGGTATATACTTGAATGCAGTTTGTAAAATAGTTATTGCCAAATATAAATTATTTTTCATTTTCTTTTAGGGAAATTTTTTAATTTTTAGGGAAATACATATATTTCTTCATTGATATCAGGGTTTGCGTTTGTTTCTTCACACGCATTCACCAATAGCTGTCGAGTAGGGAAGAATTATTGGTGTGGCCAGTTTTTTTTTTAATTGGTCGGAATAGTGACGTCATCTACTGGGAAAATTTGGATAAATCACATCGCTAAGGATGCGTGCGCAGAGTCCTCCTTTCTCAGTCTTCAGAACTGGTAACCCTAGCCTAAATGGGTTTCTGTGTAATGTTTGTTATGTGTATGCGCCATATTTTTTTTTAACTATGAGTGAAGTGTAATGCTTGATATTCTACGTAGGCCGTTGTAGGCCTGTTGCTCTCTGTGGTGACAGACACTTCTTAATAAGGAGATTGACTCGCATTCGCACCTCGAAGTTGGGAGCCACAGAAAACCAACTTCAACCGACCACCATTGTGGTGACGGTGTGGTCTTCGCGATGCGAGTCCTTTATGACCATCCGACCACCACAGTGGCAATAGGAGTACCACATGTTGTTACAGCGATTAGTGGTAACATCAAATGTTTTAATTTTGCTATTTTAAACCCTAGCACCATCTGTCGGGGACATTTGTAACATTTTTCTCAGCAACTCTCAAAATCAATTGGTTCCATAATGAAGATGCAACAAATATTGCGTTTCTATCACCATGTATATATCGCTTTCAAATTTTCTTATTCCCCCTAAAAATTGTGCAGTGATTTTTCGTTACATCTGGTTCAAATAATTTTATGGCACAAAAATTTCGACACAAAATGAGACGTTTACAATTATAAAAAGTTTTCAAATAAGATATAGTGCTCAGATATGCCATTCATGTTTCAAGAGGTTGTACTTATTAAAATAAGAAAATTTACTTTATATACGGACACCTTTGTGCCCTGAAACCCTATTATAGAGTTGTCGCCCTGTCTTTCCTGATGCCAAAAAAAAATCCATGGTTTTAAGTACTGTGCACAATCCACTCAGACATTCGAATTCGATAAACGGAAGAAATTCAGGAAAAAAAAAACGACTTTGAATGTGGTGGGTAAACCGTTTCACCAGCATTTAATGCTGTTTCTTAACGAATTTCCTCCGTTTTTCGAATTCGAACATCTCAGTTAATATCGCACTTGTCAACAGAAAATATTCCATGTTTCTATCAGGGGAGACCTTTTTAGACCGGAAACATCCCGCTTCCCATCTCAGCGTTTCCGAAGGATGAGTGTATCAGGGGAGACCGAACAACAGCATCTAATTGGGTTTTTGAGCACATTATCCCCGTACACAAAATTATTTTTTTTAATTTAATGACTATACAGCAACTCTCAATGTGAAAGGTTTAATCAGAGTATTAAAGGTTATTTGGATACTCTTTCTAATAAGGAAGTATAACTCTAGGATGAACGGTATGCCAGTAAACTGGCATATCCCCTCTGTTTGTTATGCACCCTGTATATATGCGTTCATGTTCCTGAATAATTGAACTCTTCTTTTGGCGAGTTTATTTAGGACGATAATCGGGTGGAGGATCGCGGCAAAAGACTATATTGATATAACAATTACGACAAACAAGTCTCAAATCCCTCGCAATTAATTAATTCTCAGCGTAGGCTGATGTATCTTGATCCTAAAACAAACACTATGTGTGTACTCCCAGTTGATATTCTACTGAAATGAACATTTGCTACGCGTTCCTAAGTGTTTACATGATCGTTCAGGAACATCTAACCCATCGGAAGAAGAATAAAATTTAGTATTCTGAGAACTTGGTGTAGAAAATCTGAATTCCTTAATAAAACATAGGGTTAAAAAATCTAAATCTATATTAATTTGCTTGTCCCATTAGCTGTTTCTCGAATTTTCATTTGAATTGAATGTCATGAATGACAGGATGCCAAGTGGAGATGAAGATGAATGAGTTCAGAAAGAAATTCCACTTGCTTCTGCGAGAATCCAACCATCAACCCCACTTCGCAGACCAGGTAAGCGCTCCACCATTGCGTATAGAGCAGTGTTTCTTAACCTATAGTCCGCAAGCAGACTTGATAATTTAATTCTAACTGAATGAAATATTGTTCAACATTTGTAATTGATATTAGGTAAAACAATTTATTTTACAGACACCGAAGGGATAAAATATTTCGTCCGTAAAAGAGTAGTGGCCGTTAATCAGGGGCTTCAAAAGCACAGTTTTATTATTCGAGTCCAAAGTATATTATTTGTCCGTATGTGCCCATATCTGTGAATTGACGTTTCGGAAAAGGGGAGGGGGTTTACCTAAAATTTATATTTTCATTACTTAAGTTTACCACACATTCTCGGGCAAAATGTAGGAAATTGCGTTCCAAAATGTGGGGCATCACTAAATTTTGCCAAAAAATGCATTCCTGAAGTTCCTGGATGATGCCATTGGACTCGTTATGCTATTGTGACATTTAAAGAGAAAATCTTTTTGTCAGTGGTACATTGATTATTGCGCTTGCTTAGAGTGCTTGTATCTTTACAGTTTTGTAAATACAGCTATTTTTCGTCATGGTCCACCGAAGTACTAAGAGGTAGCTGGCTGCAAAGCGTTGCAGAATGATACACCGGGGATCGGTCATTGGTTCGTTGATTTCCGGGATTGCAGGAGGAAGGGGTTTGATTCCTGGTGGGGGACTAACAATTTTTATTACCGAAAAAATATATCCAGAAAGGTTCTCTCCAAGAACAGAGGGTTTTTTTCAATCATTACCTTACTTTTTTCTCATAAAGGTCCGTCTGATTCATAATCTGATCACACATATTTGTCAGGTTTAAGATTTTGTCCTAAATATATATTTTTTTTCAATTTTAATTACGATTCTTGAATTTTCATTACTTCCGATAATGTTTTTGGGTGAAAATTAGCGATGCCCTGTATTTCTTTACTGATTATTATTCAAGATCTCAGTTGACTGTATTTTCTTGAAACAACTAAAGTCATCGGATGATTTGATTTTTTTTCGTGAATTACATATTTTTTTCAGCAATTTGTAGCAGCTCTTTTTATTTCCACATCCTCTACCAATTTTAGCAGTAATTAACAAATTGCATTTAAAACTATAAATTGCATATTTCTGCAAAATTTTGTAATGTTTCGTATTTAGGATCGCCATTTCTTGCTTTCTCCTCGATGATGTATGGTAAACCTAGGTATGAAGGTATAATTTTATTGAAACCTATGTTTCTATGTTATTATGTATATTACTAATATCAGTTACAACGGATGAATAATTTTATCAAATATACCAGCAAAACAGCTATGTCATAGGTTGAGAAATCCTGTTGTATAGCATTTCCATTCACATTACGCATCAAGGATGGAAAAATATTGAAATGAATTTTTATCCATATCATTAGCAATGTGTGGGCAATTGATGACGGTAATAATAGAGCGCGCGGTAGCCCAGGTCGATAAGGTACTCGCTTAATGTACCAGAGGATGTTTAGAGGTGTCCCGAGTTCGATACCCGCTTAGTCCTTGTCAGAAAACTTTTTTGACACAGGGGTACAACAGAAACGGCGACGTGACAAAAAATTGCTACCGCTGGGAGTCCCCCATCGAGGGATTAGCGCACCAACCCCTCGATGAGCGAGTATAAAAAACAAGCCTGCCGTTCGGAATCGGCAATAAATTGTAGGACCCGGTCTAATTAGTCCTCGTGTGCAGAAAATGACCGTGGTGCGACAAAAATGATCAAAAATGACGGCAATAATAATAATTCCAGAAAATAGAGGTTTTTAGAATAACAATATATATGTATATACCTATACATTATCTTGTATCGTTATAGAAATATGAATTTCATAAGGTAATTTGAAACGCGAGAAGAAAAAAAAAAACGTTTGTTTGAAAGAGAAAATTCACCTTTTGCGTGTAGAGAGATTATATGTATGCATATACTCACAATGTTATATTAAACAAATATTTACAAAAAATTGCGCATGCAAAGATGCATAAACATTGTATCACTGAACAAGTTCAAACTAATCTGTATATCCATCCGTTTATTTATTTTTTCTGGCTATATCCAAAAAAGTTCTTAGTTCTCTGTTATACACACATATATACGTGTATGGAAAACTTGTAGGTTTTCAGATAAAATTTCTGGGATTTTTCAGCGTATGTAACAAAGAGTAGGCTGTGCTCGTACGTGGGGTGTGGTGGAAAAGAAGAAGCAATAGCATTATACCTTTATGACAATCCGAAATTCTAGCAGAACACAATAATGATATCCAGAAACGTACACGGGAATGGGATTACTGAATGTTTGTCGCTCTCCGTGAAATTAGATTGTGTGTCGCAACGCGCGGAAGAGATTTCAATTCCAAAGAAATTGTCCTCCTTCACAGAAAATTGAAAATTCCAGTTTCAATTCACTCAAACCTACTCTTTCCTCGTATAACACAATATATGCTTTCTTTTCATTCGTCGTCTTCTTCTTCTCCTGTAAGTGAATTCCGAAACGCATCTCAGAAGAAAATGCCAGGCAGAAGCGAAAAGGGAGACGCGGGTGTAATATCCACCAAGCTTTACACCGAAAAATATAAAAGCTTATTAATATCTTCTCGCATGTCTTAAAAAATTGAATATTTTGAAGATTTTTCCTGGTGCTTTATCAGGGACAAACGTTTCTATAGCAATACGAGATTCAAAATTCATTGTAGTTCTTTTGATAACACGTTTAAAATTATAACTTTTAGTGCCATGTATTATGGTGAACATTCGTTCTTGAAAACGAGATATCCAACCAGATTTCTGCTCGCTAATATACGACCAAGTACATTTACCTCGTATAATGCATTACAGGGCGAATGTGACGTATTCTTCCCAACGAAATGGGGTGATAGACGAGCCCAAGTGGAACATCCTACCAGCCCTGTTCTATCTCGAACAGTTTTAAATTTAAGGGAATTAAATATTATAAATTTAAATGTGTTTCATAATAGATAATCTATTATGAAAGTAGAATGTGTCAAGTCCGGAAAACAAAACCCGAATTTGTGAAGTTTCTGGACACCAACATGTAAAATAGGACACCTACATGTATTTCGGAAAAGGAGAAAAAATCCTATAAGGCGACAATAATTTCCATCGAAATATTTGGTATTATTGGCGACCTACAAACACTGAAAAATTGGCGAAGTTCAAAATCGAGTTGCCGATAATTTCAATCCCCGATTCCGCAAACACCTTTCTACTTACAATCGGTCAAATTTACAAAAAACTTGTCCATTCCACCAGGACGATGAAAAGAAGTACCACCGAGGTGATACTCGTGTGCATCACTTAATTTTGAATACAATGGAAAAACCTTACCAAGAATAGAGGAAAAGACTTGCGAAGGGGGATATTTGATACTAAGTACGTCTTCTTTGAACAGGATTGCTTTCTAGTGTCCAAAGAATATTGATGCATTGATTATTCAGATTATCATAATTCATGATTATTATTACTATTACCAATTTTGACCTTGTGAATGATTGTGAATTCTAGTTACAAGATTAAACCTATAGCAAAAATGCGAAATGCTTCCGTAATATGTGTTTTATTAAACTTCAGTGATAACATAACACATTGAATTTCTGTAGGCCATATAGCTACAGTTCGTTGGCCACAACCTCGAATACAGTTGGCCCTGCTTAAATAGTTATCAATAGTTCCAGCACATGATATCCGATTAATCGAGTTATTCGATTATGCGGGGGAACGATTTAATTGCCGTTTCACACCATCATTGTAGTTCGTAAATTGAAAACTGAAAATTTTTGATGAAAAATCATCGGTAATACAGCTGCTGGAATAAATCCGATATAAAAAGAAAATGAAAGTTATATTGGGTTAATTTTACGATCCTTCAAGATTTTTTACTTTCCATTGTTAAAGTTAGTGCCCTCTAACAGAGAACAAGCATAAAATAATTAAATGTAAGTTACTGAAGACAAAACGTAGGTATTTTGAGGCCACAGTTACCACTCTTATGTCTAGGTTTTCTCCGAATCCTAACTTTGAAAACATTTATCCATTAAAAATATCATATAAATAGAGTGGTTGATGTGTATTTGCAGTTGTTGTGCGAATCGTGATGCTCGATGAAGCGGAGGGTAAATGTAGCTGGAATTATTCAATCCAGTTTAACATTGTCTCAGTAGAAGAAATAGTTACCCGATCAAGTTGGGCCGACTGTATGGGGTGAGCATACGACCCGTATTTTACAGGACATTCGGCTAACTATGGCCCTACTGAATTTCTTATTCACTCAAATAAAAAATTATTTTCGTGAGTATGATCATGATGATTATGAATACAATCGTTACAATTGATTATGGTCGTACATTCATCTAACATATTTCCTAATCAAACGGTTTTTTTCTGTGAATTAAATTTTAATACGCTGTGATTTGTAGTGTACTTTCATTTCCTGCTTAAAATTGATTTCCGCTATAAATTACTTATATCTCCGACAAATTTTTCAAACAATAAATTAGTGTGTCCCGTATTTTCATGTGGGAATTCAGATTTATCTATCGTATTTTTATCTAGGAAATATAATCAGGCTAAGTATATACGGTGGAACTTCGGTTAACGAGCAATTCTCATGATGAGCAAAAATTTCCAACAAATTTTGACTCGGTTAACGAACGAGGATTCGCATTACGAGCAAAACTTTTGCGCTTTTTTATCTATTTTCACGTTATCACAACTGAGCTACTACTACTACTAAACCACACATGTACCTCGTCCATATTCCTCTGCGGAACTTATAACGAATTGGCACATGTTGGAATGTGCGTGTCCGTGTTGTGAACCTGACGTGAAGCTTATTTCTGTGTAATGCTTGTTATAGTGCTGCCATCTATCACATATTTTTCCAAACTGTGAGTGAAGTGTAGGCCTGCTGTTCTCTGTGGCGAGAGTTTTTTAATGGGGAGATCGGCTTGCATTCGCAACAGAAAACCAACTTCAGCCGAAATCACAACTGAGCTGATGGTCTTTTGCTTTCGCCCACACGCGTGATATGGAATTTTGGGTAATATTCTCTCCCTGCTGTTTCCGGTAAGCGTGCCCCAGTTAAAAAAACAACACAAGTGTGAGTGAATATTTACAATACGAAACTAGATATGTCATAGTGCTGTAGTGGTGGGTTGGTAAGATACGGAGTTAGAGAAATGGGAAGAGTTCAGGGTACATGGGTTCAAACCTACCCACCTCCAGACAGTTACACTTTTGCCGCTGTGGTGGTCGAGTGGTTATAGTGACGGACTTGCGATGCGAGGATCCGGGTTCGAACCCCACAGTGGTGGTCGGCTGAAGTTGGTTTTCTGTGGTTCCCAACTTCAAGGCGCAAATGCGAGCCGATCTCCCCGTTAAAAAGTCTCGCCACAGAGAGCAACAGTCCTACAACGGTAAATCATTCAACCATAACACTTCACTCATAGTTAGAAAAACTGGTGGCAGATGGCAGCACTACACATAACAAGCATTACAGAGAAAAAAAACTTCACGTCAGGTTTCACTACACGTACACGCATTCCCGCATGTACCGATTCGTTGGGGGTTCCGCGAGCGGGGTGCATGTGTGGTGTGGCAGTAGTAGGTAGGGCCTCCAAAAAAAATGGCTCGGGGATCCATGATGTTCTTAGGTCAGCCACCTCGTTGGGCAGTTTGCCTGTTGTGGCGTTGTATTTGTATTTGTGTAGAAGCGAAGCGTATGTGCACAATTTTTTTTTTAATTCTGCTTCGAATAAAACGTGGGCTGGTTGCATTATTGAACGTAACATTGAAAGAACTAACTCATTATCAAGCGTCACTGCTTGCAGAAGAGATTCATGGACCAGCAAGAGTTCATGGGCGTATCTCGCTTAAGGTAGAGAGAAGTAAGGAGGATTCCCTCATATAAAATGAGGTTAGAGAGATGTCTAGAATGTGGGAATCTGTGCAAAACCCTGTATAAAAGAACCACCCAAATAAAGCTATGACAATATGCAATCTCTCCAACGAACACTGCAATTTACCATTTCCCAGAAGTCCTAAAAAAAGAGTAAAAAACAAGTGTCATTGGATAAGGTTCTTTTTGAAAGTCACGCAAAAACAATAAGTTTGCAAACAACAAGGAGTCTGTAAATCGTCCTATATATATATATATATATACGATAGTCCTCTCTCTTTCTCTCTCGTCGTTTAGAGTGAGTTAATTTGCAAGCATCATCGTATTGTATGTTTGTTTATGGCGCTATTTATATTATATATATTTTATTGCATTATGTATAATTATTATTGTATTTAATTATCGATTGAATGACATTTTTACTAGCCATTTTTATGTGAATGAATAATTGGGGAACGAATTATCTGAGTTTCCATTGTTTCGTGTGGAGAAGTTTCATTCGAATAATGAGCACGCTGCGGAACGAATTAAGCTCGTTAACCGAAGATCTACTGTATTGTATTGTGTTTATAATGGGGTTTTTTTTTTTTTTTTTACCGAAAACTCTTGACGGGCTGCCTTTGGCCCGAGTACCAGAGATTGTGCGCTACTGTCATAGAAAGAATTGAACTTGGATACATGATTACCCGGGAAGAACATATGTTTATAAGAAAAGTAGAAAGCAACGTATTATATAAAATAAAATAAAGTATATTTTTTGATAACGTCACTCATGTGCACGGTATTAATTTTAGCATATCGCTAAAATGAATTGACGGTATAATTAAAGCGTAATGTTAGTAGCAATGTTTTTAAAAATATTTCCAAGAAAAATGTGGTTGCTTCTTAGTAAGGTAAAAAAAGATCCCACAGACATTTGGAATGTTAAAAAAATATCTCATGAAAAAGATATCGCCCAAAACACCACATATTAAAATAAATAAAAACTCGTCCTCTATCGCAATAATTGGCATCGGGGAATATAATTTATTATCATCAAAAAATGATTTTTAGTTTTATTTGGGGTAAATTACTTATACTTTTAGTGCACGGGGTGATTCTAAATTCATGGGAGAATTTCTAAATTCTTAAAGAGATGATACAAGACACCTGAATAAGCATTTTGGGTCATTAAATGTGCGGTCGAATTGCAATAGCAAAGGCGATAGAGGGTGTTTCAGAGACTGCACTTCACTAAAAAATATTTCACGTTTTTCGAACGGATTTGGTGCGACGTGTTCTATCACGTCGCACCTTCAGATTGGATTGGAGTTTGTTTTTTATTGGCGCAAAGACCATCAAGGTTAGGATACGCCTTGCAATGAACAAACGGTATAATGACTTGTGGTAGAATTTGCACGTTACAATACCCTGCACGTTCGAGGAGTTAACTGAACGTATTGTAGCAAATCCGTCAGAAAAATATGATATTTGCTGTTGGTGAAGTACTGCCACGCATTCTCTAAAGATACTTTTCATCACCTTTGCTATTCAACCACGCATTCTATGACCAAAAATGTTTGCTTAAGTGCCTTATATCACCTCTTAAAGTTTGTCATGTAATATTTTTTTTTGCATTCGGTTTCAAGAGCTGAATTTATATGCTTTAATGAATCGGAGTTTTTAAAATAAATGATCTGAATTTTAAATACGATATTCAATTTCTTTTATTTAGATATCTTTTAATATTATTATGTTTTATTTAAAAAATAATAACAAATTAAAATTTCCTCATCCGTTAATTTTAACGAAAACGAGATGGTAATTATTGTTCTGTGTAAGCTCTTCCGACCGGACGTGATCTGACAAATAGTTCTTAAGATTATACATATTTATTTAATATTCAAACAAGAAAATTTTAAAGACAAAATGTTGAACTTGTAGAAAAATATAATTTATTATGTACATTATCAATGTTAAATATTTATCTATTGCCTAATATAGCAGATACAATATTTAGTTCATAGTTTCGAAGATTTTCTTCAAAAAATAACATGGCATCAGATATAAAAAATTATGGAAATTAAAAGTAAATTGACATTACTTTATTATTATATTCACATATATAGTGTACATATACTAACTTTGCATCAGCTCTCACTTTGAATAAGAAAGTAATAGGATTTCCTTCCATATTAAAAAAAATTGAAAAATATTCTTTCAGAAAGGTTTATTTAAAAACCTGCAAAATTAGATCTCTTGATGATTACGTTGTTATAAAAAATTATCCATTTTTATAATTAATGCAAACGCTAACCAAGAGCATATAACAGCATCTTTCCTTTTCTTTCTTCAACCATTTTTTTTTCAAATTTCAAAGAAAATATTATGGTTTGGACACTCATTATTAGTATAAGTAATAAATATGAAAAAGAAGAAAGTTAAATAGCAAGAGAAGTTTTATTAGTAAAAATTAAAGAAATTGTAATTAATTTCTGAACCTTAATCCGCATGATGTAAGTTTATTCCGTTTTATCGTTTTGGCGTTTGATATGGCTGCTTAAATACAAAAAAAAATGTGTAAAGTTCTTATAATGCATCAAAATTATGTTTTTCATGTTAGGCATCAATTCCCGTCATGATATCGTGGACATGGACATTTCTTTTTTCAATTTCTTACAAACAAACTTGAATTTAATTAAATATAAACGAGGTTTTCCACATAAATTTTAATTAAGTATTGAGTAAAAAAATGAGAGGAGATTTGTTTAATTTAACATATTTATGTTTATATATTCAATTTCGTTTAATATCACCGTACCTGAACATCCCCACGGGAATGAAATTGAATTTACGTGAAATTCAATAATTTTTGAAAATTTTATCCTAACGTAAACTGTGAGTTCTGAAATTTAAAGATAAATTATTAAAAATATCTAGAGTTTTTCCAAAATAAACATTGATAGTTTATATAAGAGCCTTAAATAAAAAAATTAAATCATAAATTAAAAAAAATATATACATTGAATTAAAAAAAATTACTCAAAGATTTGTAATGCGAAAAAAAAATATTAATGTTCATGTTTTATTACTAATGTAATTTCCAAGAAAACAGTAATATTTTACGAAAGTGAAGAAAATGAAGTTTTACTCCTTATGTGTAAGAAAATATTGAAATGTTTTAAAAAATAACTTTTTTTTGAAGTAAAGAAATTTGTGTTCCCATGAAATTCAGTTATTTTTATATAACGCATAATTAACTGAAGAAATTTCTTCGATAAAAATTAAAGATTATTTTTAGAACGATATCGGGTAATTGATTTATGAACTGAAAATTTATCCCAACTCACATCGTTGATATGATTAAGTCAAATTTTTTTTTATATTCTATATTAAAATAGAGTTTGTCGAATACGACTGCATAAAGTAAAAAAAAAGAAAAAAAAGTTACATTATTTGATATTCTGCGAAAAATCTACTTACGTATTTAACATGGTAAACCGTTCATTTAGAAGAAATAAAGAAAAAAGGGGGTTAAAAAAATGAGAAGCTTGTCGTGACATTTTAATGACACTCAATTGTACAACCAAGATTTTGAATCGATGTTAATAAACAATAGATATTATTTCATTTCATACATTGCAATATGAAGACAAAGTTTTTTCTTCATTTCAAAAGTAAATACTATCGAGATGATCGATATGTATTAAATGAAGTGAAGCGAAGTGACATGTGAAAGCATATGCACTTGTATAAAAGCACTTCATATTTAATTTCCTATTCTGTTTAATGTTTATGGAAGTTGTGCACTTCTCTCCAACCAAGGAACACTATCTGCTGATTTCAGAGAGTAATAATAATAATAATAATAATATATATTTCTTTAGTCTATGGTTGATTTCATTGAGCATTGTCCAACAGAAGTACAGCCTTTTCGGTCACGTCCCTTTCCCAAAAATACGTTTTCACTGTGGGCCCGGACATGGTCCTCACATGCTACAGAGGACCTCTCGTATAGGATCTTCAACAGGACCCTGGTCCGATTTTAACGTGTCCCACTATAGTGAATTGAATTTGTAGTGAGAAAAGAATTACGACAGATACGGAAAGCTGGCTGAGTGAGGAGGTATCGATGCTTCAGGAAAGGAAAATTCATCTCTGCCCTCCCGGGGACTCGAACCCCGGTCTTTCGTTAACCGGACGAATGTTCTACCAACTAAGCTATGCGGACAGATAGAATTTCCCCTCCTTGGAGTATATGCTGAATGGCTCCGAGCGATGGACGGTAGCAACATTCTGCTAATAAGATCTATAGCTCAGACCTGGCTGAGTGAGGAGTTTGATATCTCTTCACTCAGCCAATTTTCCGTATCTGTCATATTAACACGGGAGAGTGACGTCTTTCGTCATATACCGCCATCTATTGACCCTGATGTTATCTGCGAGCTATTATCAGAATGTTGACACCGTCCATTGCACGGAGCTAAGCTGAAATTCTATCTCTCTTCATACTTTAGTTTGTAGAGCATTCCTCCGGCAAACGAGAGACTGGGGTTAGAACACCCGTGAGAGCAGAGATGAATTTTCCTTTCCTGAAACATCAATATCTTCGCACTCCGCCAGTTTTCCGTATCTGCCGTGTTAACAATGGAGAGTGACGTCTTTCGTGAAAAAAAAAAAAAAAAAATATATATATATATATATATATATATATATATTTATTATATATATTTATATATATATATATATTACGGATATATATATAAAAGCCGTCCGGGGCAGGAGTTCTGTGAGCCCCACGCTTTTGAGTACTACGAGAACGGACACTTCAATGACCTAATTTTTAAATACGTTTCTTGTTACAGACGCAAAATATTATGTCCTGGAATGACCAGAGGGATCAGTTCGATGCTGAAACTCTTGCCACTGTAATGAACACTCAAGTCTGGACTAAAGAAAAAACAACATGCGTTCTAGTACACTCATTCATTTTACATAAAATGGCTCAGAAACTTTCTGAAAGAAAAAAATATAAGTTTTCCAGTGTTTGAAATCAAATTAATTTCAAATAAACTCGCTTGCTTGGATTAAAATAGATCCAATCTATACTCGAGACTGAAAAATCGTGACAAAAATCTTCGTTAGTCGAATCCGTATTTGTTATCCGAGGCAGAAAAAAACCCGAAAAAATCTTCGGCTAACAAATTCGCAACCAATCCGAGCTGAATAATTGTTCGTCAGTTGAGGTATTAGTCTGTATATCTGTTTTGTTTTGTTTTCACAAAAATTAATTTTTTAAATATTTATTTCGATTCCAATCACACAGAAAAAAATCTGCAGAGAAAATATGCAGCGGCATATAATCTGCACTAAGAAACTCCGATGTTTTTTTAAACGTAGGCGTTCAAAGAAAAATCATGAGCACTCTTCTCATGGGTTTAATCTCTTTTACGGAGATAATCGTGACACGTTTGAGATACATACATTACAAACTAAATCAGAAAAAAGTGGGTATATATATATACCAGATTTACCAACAAAAATTTCATGTGTAACAACTGAGCAAGTTAGGTCGAATAAAACAGTTATACTTTGAAATTCTTTCTCTAGAATTATTAAAGCAAATTTTGGAAAAACCATCAATCTTCCGTAATCCGAATCTGTTACTGTGAACCACCTGGAGAAAAAAACCGAATATTTTTAATATCTTATGTAATATTGAAAGAAAATCTTCGACTATATTTTGGTAATAAGTTCTGAATTGTTTTGAGGGAGATCTTTTTTTATCTCTTAATACCCACGAAATTGAAGAAAATAATAATAAAAATAATTCAAGTGAAATTTAATTCATCGAACAGCGGAGATGACTCTGAGTAGGGAGCAATGCTTTGATGATAATAATAATTTTTTTTTTATTCTTAGGATTTTAAAGAAATTCAAAAATTCCTATTTTTTTTGTATTAGATGAGGAAGAAAAAAATAAAAGAGGAGGGAAATAATTTCACTTCTTCACTCTTTCTGAAAATTGTAATCCTTTGTGCGCTCCGTTCCAAATTGAAGACGTTAATCATGAGGAAAGATTAGAAAAGTGGAATGAAGAGAAATGAGACTTAAGTTGGAATAGAGGATATATATATAAGATGGAAAAAAGTACTAAATATATATATATTTATTTATCTTCTTTTCGGTAACTTATTTTGTATGTCATTTCAAATAAGAGATCTTTTCGTATTCCAAGTAATTTGAATTCTGTTGTTTTCAACTTTTCGAGGAATTCCCATTTCATTATCTTCTCTCTCTTATAGTTTTAAAAAAATATTTTTTTTCTTTTTTCAGTCTTCATCTTCTAAATGAAAAAAATCTATTTTTTTTCCCTTTGAAAAAAAAGAGGATCAAGTTCCACTGAAATTTTAGTGTTTATATGAGTTATTTTTTCTTACTATTTTAAAACCGATCATTGTATTAAAAACGTGAAATAAATATAAGGAAGAGTATCTTCGGGAAAAAAAGCTCCGAAAATTATTTAAAAAATTAATTTTATTGCTTTTTTTTCCATTGGAGTGTAAAAACTGAGTTATTCAGTATTTTTTGTTGCATTTTGTCCTTTTTTTACATACTATTGGAGAGGCAGTATCAACGTGTTTTGGATAACGTGTTCATTTGTACTATTTTTGGAACCAGTTGAAAAAATATATAATTTGGTATTTTTCATAATTGGATTCCTCTTCTAGATATTTTTTTTTTTAAACTGGCCTTTATTTACAGTAAAATAAATAATGATTTTGTATGCTGTTGCATACTTTTGTATACTTGAGAGAGAGTTGGTGTTTCCGAAATAATTCACCACCATAAACGCGGGTTGCTTTGGCACATTTTCTTTTTAATTTAAAATTCACTTTCCAATATTATAACGACTTTTCTGTTCTGGTAACCTTTTTTATATCGATAGTTTGGTATTGCCTGTCAGTAAATTTAAAAAAAAATTCTTTCAAATTCAGCTAATTAAAAAAATAAAAATATTTTGGGCCAATGTTACGCTTACAAGATTCATCGAAAGACTGGTTATTTGTGAGAAGTGGAGAGGACGTTTCTATATGCAATGTAACCTTTGTTTGTAGTTAACTTTGGTCCAGTTCACTTTTTTATTACTTAAAGCCCTAAACGAAAAGCCAGGTTATTTCTTGAACCTGGATTCATAACAAACCTTCCGATTTTGAAAAAAAAACTTGAAATATAAGTTCAGCCGTTCTATAAATACAAATATTTATACGGGTTTTTTTTTAAATTTTTACTTAACAATCTTATGTCTTACAAACAGATAAAAAAAAGAACCCTTTTGACAGTCTTTTGAGGCTTAATTATCAGGAACCACATATTGACAAAATGTGTAGTTATGAGTTCCTGAAAATTAAGCATTTTCTAATTGAAAGTATGCCTCTAGGATCAACGGCTGCCAGTAAAATGTGGCAAGGGGAATTACGGATCACCCTGTATAAAGAATATTTCTATAATTATGTGGAAAAAACATAACAAAAGCTGGGACTCCTGCTGCCATCTATGAAATAAAAACATTAATGAAGTTGGGGGTGGTTTTGAACCGTTTTCTCCCATGAAAATGAACAATATATTATTACGATATCAGTATAAAATTTGTGGTTCATAATACTGGTTATGTCTTTGTATTTTCTACTATGTATTCAAGTTCAACCTACCTTTTTTGAAATGCTTCTATATATTTCTTCGATTTTTTTTACGATTTTCATCATTTAGAAAACTGCGCCGTAATTTTATTTTGAACTCGTTAAATAAATTTCGATCGTATGATCATTAGTGAATGCAACAGTTTGAACTTTGACATTAGTCTGATTTTCAGAGAGTTTATTGGAGAGTATACATTTACCACACACACACACACACAGAGATTGAGAGAGAGAGAGACGGAGAGGCAAAGATAAACCAAGTTGCTGAGACCCTCGAATACCTTCAGGTTAATGATAAACCACTCGATATAACTGATCTATAAATAACCACGCGAAAAGGTCGCGTTTAGGCATACGGAATCGAAATTTCTCATTGATAGTGAGTTGAATAGTTTTATGTGAGCATCTCTAAAATGTCACGAGTATTAAGGTAGGTATACGAGGTTGTGTTCAAGCGTTTTTCAAACACATGACCAAATCTTATAAAATTGAATCTACCTTGGAACAATAAATAAAGAAATGAATAAAAGCTTTTCCTTTTACAGTATTTGGTTCAATTTGTAATTATCATTACAAAGAGTGCAGCCAAAGCACTACAACTATCTATGTGAAATGCAAATGCGCACCTTCCCCACTACCCACTTTCTGTAATTGTCAGTGACCATAAAGATTATTAATACAGAATAAACCTTGTATATACCTTGTTCGGGGCTCTGACAGTCAGTGATTTGTATTTCAAATTCGCAGTTTCGAAAGGGAAAACATTTATCTGATTTTCGAGGGGGTAAAGGTTCGTGTGAGTAAAACTCCCAACCAAAAATCAACCAGGATACGTTTAAGTCAGCGTTTCTCATTCTTTTTGAACCCAAGGGACAGTAAAATGCCTGAAAAATAATTCGACGGGCTACCAACTTACAACATCAGAGGAGCGACCGTACGCGGTAAAATACGGGATTTTTGAATGCAAAAAAAATACAATACAGTATTGCTATCATGATGTTTGGTCTTACATAGAAGTCGATAGAGAAAGCATCGTAGGAGGTAGTAGGGGATATGGCTACTTTATTTTTTATGTATTTAAAAAAACACAAATCGGCAGCCTAAAAAAAAAATTTACTGCTTGCAATATTGTTCAGAATTAGCATAGAAGAATAAACATATCCAAAATACAAATAAATTGGAAAACATGCATAATATACAAATACAAAAGGCAAAATTAGCAACGAGGTGCCAGAAAATATTGATTTCGAATATATATCTAAACTGTATCAAAATGTACCGTGATCCAAGAGTAGAAAAAAAATAAAAAAAACAACAGCGATTATTAAAAAGTATAATTATGGAAAAAAATATAATTATTTTACACACACACAGGCCATAAAAATGCTATGGTTGTCTTATCTAAGTATGGATATTCTCTAGGTCTAGCCCAATATGTTTGTCTTACATGTATGTGTTATATCTTCTTTTTTTGAACGTGATAATTGTGTTAGAATTTACTATCCCGGGGGTAGACGATGCCATTTATTAACAACCCTATTAGAGAAAAACTCCCTGCGACACCACAACCTGTAATTGTCCCTTTGCAATCCATACTGGCGTCCCCTTGTCGAAGCAGTCGATTGATAGTGTATAAATAGCTCATGTGGTCTAGCCTATCCAACCCGTTGAAAATTTTATACACTTCGATCGAATCTCCCTACCCGATACGTGCTTTCCAACATTTGCAAAGTAAATATACTCAATAAGTCATTTTTCTTCATAGCTCAAGGCCTGTGTGACAACAAGAGCATGCGTAGGTCTTCTTTTTACAAGAAAATCTATGTCTGTTTTAAGTATGGTCTCTAAAACCTTACGACATACTTTCAGTCCAGGACAAACTACGCCTTGGAAAAGAGTAAGGGTGACTTCAGATGAACGCGAAGAGAATGTTTTGTATGAAACCAAGCATGCTGTATGTGTGTGTGTGTTTTTTTTTACAACCGTACATTGTTCAGAAAATACAATACGTAAGTAATAATCAAACGTAAAATACAAATAAAGTATAGTAAAAAATTTAGGTAAATCAAATAAAGCAATAAAATATGCAAACCAATTCCATACATTAAAATAAAATTAAGCTAGCTTCAAAGAGTTGACAGTTAATTTCACTCCAGATATACTCTCAAGTTTGTATACTTTAATAATGTACATCTATACAAATTTGTGTAATTTTCATGTTAAATGCAATAACTATGAGAAAAATCCAATACATATTCGAAATAATATTATTTCATAAACGTCACGCGTCGATATTTTTTTACCATAACCCTTAATATATTTCTTTAAAGATTCTCAATCAAGATTTTATGGATATGAGTAATATTCTAACGAGATTGGCTTATTTTTAGTCACTTTTGTTTTCAAATCTCAACTTCAGCATTAAAAAAAGAAATCGTACTTTTACAACTAGATTTGTTTATAAATTTCGTTTATAAAAAAAGCACAATAAAGTAAAAACAGAAAATAACGCAAAAGAAAAGAAGCCGTTTCATAAAAAGTCATAAATTATCTGCTCCATAGGCATCACGTTAATACACAAGAAATATCCGGGGGTGAGAAAATAAAAACTAAGAGCAAGGAAGCTTAAAAAAAAGGAGTTAATCCTTGATGACTAGACCAGTTATACGTCTGTTTTATCTCAGCCTTCTCCTTTCTTGTGATGAACTGGCACCAGTACATGGATCTCTGTTACAGTAATAAGATAGCCAATGGTAGTTTTATGACCGCTTCTATTTTTAAAACTGCACGTCACACAAAAAATTTACGATGTCACAAAATTTCCGGGAAAAAAAAGTTCTAATATCCTGCTCTAGGAATTTTTTTTCCTGTATTTAATACAACACTTTTCCAAAGCAATATAAAATCGTCCTCGAAAAGTTAATGACCGGCCCTGTATTTTTTTTAATACCTTTTTCTTCCGCAGGATTTTTTTTTTTGTTCAGAAGGAAATCAAATGAAAACTTGTTAACGAAGAAAAGTTTGATGGCAGGAGCCAAGACCCAAATGTGATAAATACTGTCTTTCGGATAGCTTCAATCATCTGTAATTTGACCTTCTTTGCCGAAGAAGTTTCTTGGACGTATCGGTTCCTTTTATGACCTTTGAAATTTACTCTGGACTGAAAGTCGATAGATAGTAAAGAAGACACGACCCAAACAAACTGTCTGTGTGATGAATTTACTCGTGCTGGAGATTGGATGCGGTCGATTTCAGTGACGTGACTTCGAAAACAAACAAGAATGTGCAGTTTCTTTTTTCCTTATAAATTTTTCCTAACCGAAAACGTTTATTTAAAAAAAAAAGCCAGAAATTCTCGACAAATTAAAAACCAAATGATGAAAGAAAACCTTACGATCGTTTCGAAATGCTGTGCGTTTCGTTTTCTAAAGATAAAATTGAATAAAAGGTCTAAGATGAAAAGGACCCAAGAAGGCTACTACTAAAAACCACACGCTCACTTCTATCATATTTCTCTACGGAACTTTTAAGGAATTGGTGAATGTTGGAATGTACGAGTATGTGTAGTGAACCTAACGCAGAGTTCGTTTCTGTGTAATGCTTCTTATGTGTAGTGCTGCTATCCGTCATCACTTTTTCTCACTATGAGTAGAGTGTGCAACGCTTCGTCGTTCAGGGAGGCTAATTGACTTCGATATTTTGATGCATTACTTCTTCATTCAAAAATATAACTTTTTATTTACATCTTCCGCTGTGGTGGTCGAGTGGTTATAGTGACGGACTCGCGATGCGAGGATCCGGGTTCGAACCCCACAGTGGTGGTCGGCTGAAGTTGGTTTTCTGTGGTTCCCAACTTCGAGGCGCAAATGCGAGCCGATCTCCCCGTTAAAAAGTCTCGCCGCAGAGAGCAACAGTCCTACAACAATAAATCATTCAATCATAACACGTCACTCATAGTTAGAAAAACTAGTGGCAGATGGCAGCACTACACATAACAAGCATTACAGAGAAACAACAAAAACTTCACGTCAGGTTTCACTACACGTACACGCACATTCCCGCATGTACCGATTCGTTGGGGGGTTCCGGGGGGGTGTGGGCGGGGCACATGTGTGGTGTAGTAGTAGTAGTAGGTAGGGCCTCCAAAAATGGCTCGGGGATCCATGATGTTCTTAAGTCAGCCACCTCGTTGGGCAATTTGCCTGTTGTGGCGTTGTATTTGTATTTGTATCTTCAGATACTAAAGGCACGCAGGCCGAACGGATGTACACAAGCTTCGGTGTTTACCGATCGACTGACTCTTCTTCTTTTCCCTCATGCGCACACACACACACAGATCATCTGTGACGTCACAGCTTTTAGTTTTTATCTGTTGGAGGCGGCACCGCAAGTTTACCGTTGTTGGCCTGTTTCTCTCTGTGGCGATACTTCTTAACGCGGAGATCGGCCGCATTTGCGCCTCGAAGTTGGGAACCATAGAAAACCAACTTTAGCTGATCACCACTGTGGCGGCAGTACTTAAAAAGGCTGGCTATCAAGACGTTTATAGGCAGCATTCGCGATTGCCGGCTATTTTTAGGTCCTTTTCATCCTACAAGAAAAGGGTCCCAAGGTGTCGTCCTCAGAAAATTATGAAAATATTCAAAAGTACATTCATCTCACCCATACACATAAAAAATAGCGGCGTTATGTAATTGTTACACCTTCAAAATTATTAAATGTAACACAAATCGTCATCACTTCTCGCGATTTTTGCCGATATATTTTTGTATTTTGTACACATTCAAACGAATAGAGAATCAGTGGTAATTTTCCCTTAACTTTTGAAGACGCCACCTAAGGACCCTCTCTTTGTTAGATCTTTTTATTTATTTTTTGAGAACGAAACTCGTTGCGGTTCACAACGATCGTAAGTTTTATCCCTTCACTTGATTTTTAATTTATCGAGAAATACGTTGATTTCATTTTTTTTTCTTCATCTCAAATACAAATACAAGGTCACAACAGACAAAATACCCAACGAAGCGGCTGAGAAAAAGATGCTCATAACAAATATGGATGTCATACGTTTCAAAAATACAGCAACCCAATTACAAAAGCAAATGCCTCGTGACAAAGTATTTTCTGTATTTATTTTTAAATAGTAAGCATTTATTTATTTAAGATATTCCCCCAAATTTGTCTTAGTCGGCATGTCGTAAAAATCTTAGGACCCCAGCTTTTTGAGTGATGGAGTCTGGTTCACTTCTGGCATGCCGAGAAAAGTAAGGTTTCAATAAGGATCACTTGATACATTCAAAAGACCGATATATACGAGGTGTCCTATTAGTCTTTATTCGGCCTTTAAATCATCTTCCGTTCGTCGTAGAGGTATGAATCAAATTTAAAAAACTGCCAGAATGGGTTCGAAAATCGCCCTGCACCAGTTATCAAGTGAAAATGCAGTGTGCCGCAAAATAAAAAAAAATCTTAATTTTTTTATGTGGTCTATCTCTCCTCTAACTTCCAATTAAATCTTAACTGGCGTTGCGAAAATTTTGTGCGTAACTGACGCCGTGGGGTCATTATGACACCAGCAAGTAATAATGCATTTTAAAAATCAACAAAAAGAGACTTCATAAAAGCAACGGTTATTTTACATGCCTTCATTCATCTTTCAATTAATTCACTAAATGATTTTTTTAATTTCTTCAATTATATTCCCAAAAAATTAATTTTCTTAAGACACACATTTGAAAAAATGAAGGGATACATGACGTTTCAATTTTTTTTTTTAATTATATATTTCATTTTTGAACGCAATTTTCGCAATTAGAAACTGAACCGATATGATTAAAATATACTCAGAAAATAAAATTGACAAATTAAACTATTATTTGCTGTATTTCCACAAGTACCAAAATTAGTCTTATTCTAAGTCGGAAACACACTCCTTGCAAACACCATCATGGCATGTTGATAACACAGATCTTATGTAAAATTCACTAACAACACTATCCTCATACTCACCTCGGATATCCGATGTGTCACCATTAATTTTAAACCGTTATCGAGAAAACTGGCGCTCTTCCGATACGTCATTTTGATCTGAACACTCCGATGCCAGACAAAAAAACACTTACGTAAGTGGTGAGATTAGGTCATTTTGACTCCGCGGAAACTTCGATCAATGACATAGAGAAAAGAAAAAGTAGAAAAACGTGGAAAGAACTAGCATGAAAAGTACTGAAAATAAGATGGTCCAAATACATTTCTTTTCCAAGTGGTGGCAAGATAAAAAAAGCGTGGGGTCCAAATTAACCCACCACGCCAGTTAAGGGTCGAAAAGGTTTTTTGCAGTCTCTTCGGAGCCCAACGAAAAAAAAAAACTATGTTTTTAAGCTGAGATATTTAAATTGAAAAATTGGGAAAAAATTATGGAAGTACAGTATTAATGAGGGAAAGGAGCGTTCCGTTCCTTCATGCTCCGTTTATGATTTTTCTTAACTTTTCTCTGATATTTGAATTCGAACCAGTAATGCAAAACTGGTTTTGTTGGCCTCAGAGAAGACACAGCAACAACTTCCAAATTAGAAGTTAGAGTGCAGGTGGAACGTATAAAAATTTAGATTTTTCATTTCGTGATACACCATATTTTAAATCCAAAAACTGGTACAGGTTGATTTCAGAACAGATTTTGAGCATTTTTTAAAATTAAACCCATACCTCGATGAGAAACGGTCGATGAGATAATGGCCGAATTAAGACTTACAAGACACCCTGTATACTGAATTAATTTCACGGATTGGAATAAAAGAATAGTGTTCACTATAGCAAAAATGTTTTTCCGGAAATTTGGCAATTTGATAACGGTAATGAAAATTAAGCATTTAGTTATCGCTCTAACTTAATTATCTCAAGAATATAATATGTTTGCCCATATTTTTTTTTTCAAAACCTAAACACATGACCAAAAAATAGAAAACAATAGTCCGCAGTCAACTAAATTTTTTACACTTAATAATCGACAAAAACAAATAACAACACCATCCAGCATTTGCAATGAAAGAAGATTTATGATAGCAAAAGCAATCGTGAATTTCGAACAACGCCAACGTAATTTGTGAAATTAACTCTAATCCGAGCTCGCAATTGCCGAGGTGCCACCAGATGGCGTCTTATTCGAAGATGATGTCACACGAGCTCTAAGGAGAGATTGCGATTCGCTGGCTTTGTAGTCTAGTGGTATAGGACACTCACACGGCTTAGAAGTTACCAAGAGATATTAACGTGGGGGCGTGGTGTGTGTGTCGGTTTTCATGTCTTTGGGTGATTGGCTCCCAGATAATCCCTAGTGCTTAGGTGAGCCCTTGCTGCCTTGCCATTGTTGCCGGCCGGCCCTGAGGCCAATGACACCTAGTTGGGATCTGCACCCGCAGAGCTGGTCGTCTTGACTGACAGCTCATGGAGAGCCGGCCAAATGAAAAGGAGAAAGAAATATTTTTAAAGTTTTTATTATTTTCCATTGTAACGTTTACACCTTAAAAATATAAATAATCGCCTTCAATGTGTCTAATATTTGGAGCTCGGCTTATACACGAGTATGTATGGTATGTAGAAATGAACCGATCGATCTGCGTCAGATGAGTTAAACGCACCTCCTTATGGTATTCCGTGTCCCAGACCGCATGCATTAAATGGTCAGGAGATTGTCAAACCTAATATGATCGAGACAGAATTGTTTCCACGTGGTCATCATTCGAATGTATAAGTATGTATCGAATTGGCGTGTGTATGCGTATACGCATTTAAGGCTCATGCGTGGACATGGTAGAAGCTGAAGCTGCTTTATGGCAAACCTCCAAGCAAAGCCATTCAACTCGCTTCTGCTCTCCTCGCTAACCGAATAACTATGAGCGCAAGCATTTAAACAATGCCATTTACTGTTCGCCTGGAAACTAGACTCAGACTTAGTTGCTGAGATTGTGAAATGATCCTCTTGAGAGATTCGCTGCATGCTCTCTCTCTCTCTCTCTCATTCTGCTTCCGCCACCCTTTTCTCTTTCCAACAACTAGATAGTAATTGTCCACGAACGCAAATGCTTGGAAACGTTAGCGAATATCTCTCGAGTTGTTGAGTTACAAGTACTATACTGCAGTTGTACGTGGCACATTAGCCTAAGAAGTTCACTTCTGTCTCTCTCCTTAAAATTACGATATATGTATGTGTGTAAGCGCGGGTTTCTCTTTCTACAAAATGTAAAGCGGTCATTCTGTGGAATTTCTCTTGGATTGAAGGCATTTTCTACGTATGAAGTCACTTTCTCTTGAATCATTCATTTATTTCTTTGCCAAGGAAAATTTCAACTCGGGTAATAATATGGAGGAGAAATCCCTCGACTGCATTCGTCCTCGAATAGTGTGTAGGCATCTCTCTCTCTCTCACACACACATTCCAGAGTAAATTATTGCGTCAGTTCCATTAACATCGACGCTTAACAAACGCAAAAGTCTCAAACTACACTCGCCTCCGCTGTGACTAATAAATTTTATGAGAGTCTCATCACGTGAAACAGATTAAATTCACCAAACGTATATGAAGCATGGGTGGGTACAAAAGCATAAATGTGTTATTTTAGATTTGATATTTGTATTGGATACCTTTCGTTGGTGGACTCAAAAATGGATGCTAAAACTAATCATATTCAATATTCAGATGCAATATGATATATATATATATATATATTATGCAATGTAATGGCCACAAGAGATTGTTTTTATATCATATTTTTTGTCATATTGTCATATTATATACACAGGATGCATAAAAAAAAACGAAATGAAAGTCTTATTGCGAAATATAAAATATCCATCGGAGCGAGTCATCATCTCGCTTAACACCTTGTTGGTGAGCAAATGGGTTTCATAACTTGTGGACTAGAAGCCAGAATCTGTTTTATTAGGTTGAGTTCACTCGCTCCGGTAAATTTGATGAAAAAAATACAAAATAGAACTATTGTGTCGGGAAATATATACAATTTCACCTCAGCCACGAATCACCACTGAAGCTTTACAAACGTGTCGAACACGGAAACGAATGAAGAAAGGTGTGGGTTCAATCACTCCTGACGGAGTTTTGTGCAGTACCTTTTCTACCGACGAAAAAATTAAACTTACTTTTTTCCTTTACCAAAAAGTATCCATCTCCATAATGATAATAAGTGATAATGCGCACCCACATTCTCTCAATACAACAGCAACTTCAATTTGTATGAATTTTTGAACCATTTATGATTTCAAAATCCAAACCCAACGTGCTAGTAAATAGTGATATCTGCTGAACTGGATGGGCTGGGCTTTATTTACCACGTACAGAAAATACGAATATACATGGACAAAATTATACACAAATATATACAAAAGTTGTCATACAATGGCACATTCTGATACGATTTGTTACCGTGTAGTAGTGTGCAAAATTCCGAATTCCACCAAGGTCTCTACACTAGGTATTCTGTGATTTCCAGTCTGGGGAACTCGTCAACACAGGTGATGTTGGTGTTGGTGTTTCCGTTAGTGTTTGGTGTCTAGTGTAGCTTCTCCAATTTTTTTTCTAAGAGGAGCAGGTATCTTCTCTGAAAGCTGCAAATTATTTGCACTTGCAGTATTGAATTGAAAATATTGGTGTGCTGGCACGAAGTTATCTAATCATAGATATCCCTTACCATTCCGTATTCAAATATTGATTATCTGACATCTTAAATCTATGCAAGTACGTTGGGAATGGCCAGTGTTCTGTCAGCAAATGAACGTGATTCCTTGACCATTTATATGGATGGCGTTCCCCTCATTTTTGGTAAAATTTCGTGTTTTTTCCCGATTGATTTTTCCATGTCGTTTTATTCTTCTTGTCACTTTGTTTCCATTGACTTACAAATAAGTCTTTTGGCTGTAAAGATAGAGTGAATAGTGATTTGGCTACTTATTTGTCACTGGAAACAGCTTCTTTTCCCAAAAAGTTCATCCTTTCACTCCTTGAACATCACACATAGCCCACCTTACATCTCCTTCTGGAGATGTCAAAGTGTCCACAGGGGGATACATATGCCCGGAAAGGGCGCTCTCACTCTCTTAGTTAGCAATGCAGTATGATTAGATAATTTAGTTGATGAAGGAAACGAGAATCTTAACATTGTATAATTGTCAAACCTCGCTTTGCGAAATGTAATCTAGATTCTGATATAATCAACATAAATTATGAATCTGATATAATTAGGATAAAGTCGCAGATCTGATATCGAGCGATCGGGAATCGCCCAGCAATAATTGGCGAAGAAATCTAAAATCTCGTAAAATAGCCTAATATATCCTTTCCACGTCTCAATCAGTAGAGCTCTCATCTGGCTATCGATGTCCACCATAGATGTCGGATGCATTGATTGAACTTCTGAATAGAAGTCTGAGTGGAGTTTTAGATGGCACACGTTTGATGGAGCAGCTAGCTTATTTTAGCTAATGGAGCCTATATAACTATATCATTCAATACGCTTATAATGATTTTTATTAGGAACTTGTGTTATGATGGAATAAAGGAAGCGTTCGACTTTTTCTGACAATGCAACAGATAAACTTCACCGTGGCTAAGGAAGTTTCACTTCAAAATGATTGCACAATGCCCTGAACAAAAAATTAATGTAGGAGGTACCGCATAAGCGTGAGCACCGCAACATCTCAAATTATGATGTTGAAAACGCAAATAACGCTGCATATATAAAGAAATGCCGACCAAGAAATACTGTAAACCTTAAAGTATAATATTACGATTATTTTTCTGCATTATCAGAGAAAATTATATTGCATGCATTGTTCAAAATCTCTACTCAATGTGCAGTAATCTCTACTGCATCAGTGCAGTATTGAACATTCTTTCCGATCCTTTAAATAACTCAAACCCTTTTAAATAGTCTAATGAAAGATGATGAAAGAAGCCAAATTCAGGGTGTTTTCTCCATACTAAGTTTGCCTTTTAAAACAGACGAGCAAACATTTGAATGGCTTCGAAACTGAAGCACAAGGCGGAAGGAAAAACAGATGTATAGGTGGCGGACGGTGGACCAATTTGATCGAGTCACCAAAACCTACTTTTGAAGTTCCGAAACGAAATTTTTCAAACGGACGAGTGCAATTAACAACGTAATGAAAACGGTCGCCTGCTTGCTCGACTCGAATCGACTAATTGGAAATCTCGACTCTATCGTGTTGGATCCATGTTTACTTACTCCGTTAAGAATTAAAAAGGATTCTATCCACGTAATCACTTTCGCAACTAGTTGCTGATTTATATAGTGAAACCTTATCGAACAACTTTACCGTGTTTCGACGTTGACTTCTTGATTGGCGCATACTCTCCATGCTTACTTAAAAGAACTTACTTTGAAAGAACACGCAAACTTGAAACCTGGACGGATGACATCAATGGAAAGTGGTATAAACGATATTTTTGATGGCATTATAACATGGGCAGGTATGTCAAACTGGCTCAAGTTGGAAAAATTACCACGTTCATAGTATTATTTAACTTCGTTTTAGTTCAAGCCAATAAACTTCGGATTTTGCTCGTTAATTTGTAAACTTAATATGACACGGTTGGTGCTCTCTACTGTGTTCATCATTTTGCTTGAAACGAATAAAAGTTTGCGAAATGAATTCAATGAATATTATCACGAAAATTCACTTAATGCATCCACTCAAGTCGCGTTTGAGAAATACGCCCGACACAAAAGTTAGTTCCATCTAATTATGTCAGATTGGGACGGTATCGTCAAATTATTTTCTGGATGCAAACGAAATTATTCTAGTCTCCACTCACATTTACACGCTGGTATTTTTTTTATAGCTCTTCACGTACAGGATTTTGACGACAACTTTGGACGATTTGCACTTGATCTCATACATTCCGACATGCCCCAGTTCGTTAGGAAATCCACAGAGATACGTCTAGAGGTGCAAGTCCGGTTTAGTATCTCGGAAGAAGGGAGAGAACGCACGAATGCATTTCTTCCATCTAGATATCACTAGTTTGCACGTTAACGGATATTTTAACATTGCCGGGAAGCCACAAAAACTATGCTCCAGTAGAAATATCATTAAAAATGTTGTTCACAACCAATGTTTTATTTCAAATTGGCTACACAGATTTTCGAAATGCTTTTAGGAAAATGTTATAATTATAACATAATTAAGAAATGCTATAACTTAATACCAACACAGCTACTTGCGATGCTATGTTTTTGTAAATTCTCAAACATTAAGGGAAAAGATTCACAGTTCAATATTACGTCAGTTCTGGAAGCACAGTGACAATATCAGTATGCATTCGTTATGCGGGTTGATTCAAATTATTTGCCTTCAGGACTGACTCTGTAACCGGTGACTTAAGATTTGTACTTCTAATTTGTTTATATCTTTGTACTTCAAACAAGTTTCAAATAAGATGCGGTTTCTTTAAATGACGTATTTTTTTTTGAGTGATCGTGCACATAAAAAAATAAAAACATTTATTTTGTATGCAATCTCCATGTACTAAAGAAACCTAATTAGAAAGTTGTTGTTCTGACTCTCCCGAGACAAACAAAAAACAAAACAATTCCACGTTTCAAAGCCAAATATTCTCTGAGATATTTGGATTCAAATATCATATTAAAAGTGGGGGGGGGGGAAACAGCAAAAGTAAGCGAAAAGAGCATTTACCGTTAAGAAAACATTTGATTTTGGTTCGTAACCTTGACAATATATGGAAAAATGTGATATTAAAATTTTTCAATGACATAGAAATATATCTTTTTTTTTTATGAAATGATGTTTCAAACTCAAGTAATATGTCAAAAACTACATCCTTCTTAAAACACGTTTAATGTTTTTATTCACAGATTACTTGTACGCAGAAACGCAGCACTGAAGTGACTGAAACTGCGTTTTCAACCATCATATGGACAAAGCAAGCCCTGTTTTGAAATAAGAAAAAGGACTCTCATAAAAAAAAAATTTTTAAATATATTTTATTGCAAAATGACGTTTTCAACCTAGTCGGATACCTTAATCAGAGAAGCATAGCAAATGGTATTACTCCTGTACGTTCTGAAATCGGAATGGTAATGGTAATTATGTTCTCTACAGTTGGAATGTGTGTAACACGTATTTGCATAGCAACAATACATTCATTAAGATGGCCGGTATATATTAGATTCCACCTGGAAACTCCCCGTTTATTTCTAATCACAGAGCGTTTTGGGCTCATTAATCATTAGACTTATCAAACGCCGTTTCAATTAGCTAACATTATCGAGTATTCAACACATGCGTCGGACATCGGGTTCTGGTGCCTTTAGTGAGAGAATAGACTATCGCGTCACCTTCATCGAAATTTCTGCCACTTCTATCCAATACCGGCTATTTGATATGTGAAAGAGAGTTAGGAATTCATTCTCAAGGTGACAGGTGACGAATGGCGCTAATAGCGGCTGACCTACAGAATTTTCGATTAAATTTCCTCAGTGTTTAATTTTGGCCCAATCATCGTGCAACAAGCAAGTTCTTTACAACTTATTTCAAAATGGCTACGCATGGCTGCAGGATAGATAGATCATATACGTCAGATGTGTTAGCGTTAGTAAATTCTTAGAAGCCTTACCGATTTGCAGAAATGATTCGGGCTCCGGCCGGCCAATTCACGAAGTGGCTGGAGATACCTGGTCAATGTTGAATGTTCTGATGTAAGACGGTCCAGTAGATGTTACGTCAATGTTTTTCTCGCCAACGTGTGATGCATGGTTATACATATAGTTGAACATGGTTAATTCCAAGTACAAAGTTTGGAGGTAAAAAGAGAGTTCGAATCATCTAACATTCGAATTATCCAATTAATATAACCTGGATCTGTAGAATAGCCACAAACTGTAACTTAATCGTCAGCATTCACATAGGAAAATAATTATCAATCATTTAAAACACACACACACATCAGTTACGAAACTGATTTCCGAAATTTTAATAGTTTGTAGTTATAAAAATTGATCTCTCAGCTGGCATCAAAATGTAGATATCTGGAGATATCTACCCACTCTTTTACAGTCAACATCACCGCAGAATTTCTAGACCATATTCAAAGCCTGATTTTTTGGAAAACAGGTCATGATCGGCACCGGTTAAGAAACTGATTCCAAATTTTGCTTATCATTCTTGTGCTATCAAGAAAATATACTTTAACTAACGTAATTACAAATCTGAACATTCCCATACTTTCCATAATCTTAATGATGACAAAAAAATTGATCTATAGACCGAAGAACCATAATCGGTATTAAATGGTACACTCAAGCTGAACAATTTTAAAATGTACATTAAATTATCAAAAAAAAAAGTATAGAGAAAAAAAAGAATTTTCAAATTTTATTAGTGTTTAACAATTTGTTTTTTTAACAAATTGATCGAGTAAAGCAAAGTCTGAATTCTTCTAGAATTTTACCGAACTAAATTTGCTCACACAAAAATCATGATTTTTTCCCCTCCGACTTCGAATTATCTAAGAAGTTCGAAATTTGACATTAAATTAGAAACTCTTCAATGGGAGTTCGTAAAAATACGAATTAGCCAAGTTCTACTTACTGTCATGGCCCTAAGGGGCTTCTACCTGTACCTCCTCAGCTCCCGTTTGCCATGGGTGGAGAACGATCCCCCTGAATTCTCCAATAATACAATTCTTCAAAAAAAAAACCCACTAACTATTTGATATTAAAACGGGATAACATAGGATGAAAGCTTGATAATAAATGATATACAATACAAAAAAAACTTTTAAGGTTTTAATTATTATATTATTTAAAAAAATCAATATTCCAATTCCTTTGATCGTTAGGGTTTCCATAGCTACCGTGGCCAAAATTATCACGATAAAATAAGTGAACTTGGTGATGACTACGAATCATGCCTTTTTTTCCGACTTTCGCACAAAGATCAACAGTCACTTCGTGAACTAGCTGGTCAAAGCCAGAAATTGAGACATTAACCTGGTCGGGCTTTGAAGAAACATGAATATATCTGATATTATATGCATGATATTCCTGCAACCAATGCTCAACCGATCCGTAGAATTTCCCTCTTTTTTTTTCAATATAAAAGTGCTAGTTTCAAGAAAAATATACGTATATATACTGAAAATTCATTCATACTCATATAAAGCCATTTATGTTTTTTTTATACGTGTATGTGCCCATCCCCCTCATCTCAGTGAAAAATGATCGAAATAACGTATCGCCCCTAGAAATATCCGACATATGAAGATAAATGAGTGTAAAGGATTTTTCCAGGCTGTCTTCCAAAGAAGCAGCAACGCGGATAACGAAGATAATAACGTTTTCTTCTAGTGAAAAAAAAAGAAGTAAAAAGAGAAAAACTGAAATCTGGTCTCCTCCAAAAACCACAAACAACAAACTTTTCGTCTCTTCTTTCTTCAATATTTTTTTTTTCTTATTTCTTATCTTTTTACTTCGCGAGAGGTGACAGAAATAAGAAAGAATAGAGAAAAAAGGAGTGAAAAATGTAAGAAAAATTATTGTGTTCATGTCTCATCCTCGGTTCTAATGCGACGGAAATAATGAACCTCTCGTGATATTATCCTTTCCACTCTTTTTACTCATTCTCATTATATTCATATTTAAGAGCAAAAAGATAATTCTTGAATTATATGACATTTTGAGCTTTTTTTTTTTACTCCGTAAGTCTTTTCCCACTATTTTGATCATTATTCTTAAGATATGGTACGGCCGTGTACAAAAACTGAAGTTTGTGGGAGGGGGAGTTATCATGAATGGGGGGGGGGCGAATGATCAGCAAGATCCCACGGATTCTTAAGATCTCGATTATTACGCGTCCGAGATGTAGTTAATAGATAGAGATATAATACAAAATATTATAAAATATTTTTCATTTTCATTATTGGTATTTTCAAGAAGAAGGGAACATATAAAAATTTTATTGAATTGCTGAATATACAGGGAGCATAGGTGACAGGACGTATCGAATTTTATTGTTAAACCGTTGATCCTAGAGCCGTGATTCCCAACGCTGGGTCCACACCCCACATGGGGGCAATTCGATTTTTTTAAGGGAGCATTTATGATCGATGAAAATTCATATTTGATAGGAAAAATAATTTCTGAATTAATGAAAAACTAACAAGAAATTAATGAAAATTAAGATCTGATAAGCAAATAATTTCAGAATTAATAAAAATTAAGATCTGATAAGCAAATAATTTCAGAATTAATGAAAATTAAGATCTGATAAGCAAATAATTTCAGAATTAATGAAAATTAAGATCTGATAAGCAAATAATTTCAGAATTAATGAAAATCAAGATCTGATAAGCAAATAATTTCAGAATTAATGAAAATCAAGATCTGATAAGCAAATAATTTCAGAATTAATGAAAATCAAGATCTGATAAGCAAATAATTTCAGAATTAATGAAAATCGACATTTAATGACGAAATGATTTAAGTACCAATGAAAAATCATATTTAATAAAATTTTATCTCGGAATAAGTAAATTTCCCCAATAATGTAGGGCTCCCTATTTCCGTCGATGACCTGAGTTCCGTTAAGGAGCTACTGCGAGAATCAAGATACTGTACCGCAGTAGGATTTATTGGCCATCGGGCTTCGTGGAATTTTTTTTCGGCCCGCACTGTCTTAAAGAACGAAAACTCGTGCTTTAGACCAGGTTTTGGGTTTTTTCCCAAGTGGATTCCGGGGTTGGGGGAAGAGCACATAAGATGCTTTTTTAAGTTTTCAAGAGAACATAGAGAGATGTCTTCAAAGAAATTTCAAGTTTCTAACTTCAAGAAGAGTTTCAAATTTACAGAAATAGACTGGAACTGATTCAAAGACTCTTTTTAATATTTTAACTTTGTTTACAATATTTTTCCCAATTTCCGATCATTTTAGGTCTTATAACCTACTCTCACGTGTGTGTGTTTCTTATGGTAAGGGAGCATCAAGATTTTACAAGATGCTTCTGTGGCGCGTGGCGGAAAAGGGTTGGGAAACACTGTCCTAGAGGCATATTTCCAATTAAAAAAAATATCCAATAAAACCAGTGAAACTCTGTTATTCATGTTGCTAGAAGATGTATAGTTATCCAAATAATAAGAAAATAACTTCATATTCGGACATCCTGTGCCCGAAAGTTAGAAAAAGTTGTTGCGCTGTCTTTCCTGATGCCAAAAAAATAATAATAAAATAAAAATCCACGTTACTAATTACAATAATCGCTGAGATATCCGAGTTCGAAAAACGGAGGAAAGTTGAAAAAAGAGCATAAAATGCGGATAAAACGGGTTTACTCAATTTAATGTTTTTTTCAACTTTCTTCTCCTTTTTAAATTTGAATATCTTATATACTTTACTTTATTATGGCAATCAAAAACGTAGATTGTTTTTGTTGGCATCATTAGAATGGAACTAAGATCGAACCACGGACCTGACGGTGTCCTTCATGGAGGTAGACAAGGATATTACCACAGCGCAATTCGCGTCCCACGCACGAAACATGCCTGGTGTTTCATGAATGTGCAACAGCTAAACTTTCAAAAGCTGCGATAATTATCATTTCAAGAAACAGCAAGTACGTTCTTTACCGCCCCCTTGTGCTTGCCAAGTTGTGTTACTCATCATTTGAATTGGGTTTTTAATGAAAGTGTTTTTGCATATCTCCATATACAAATACAAAGGCCACGACAGGCAAAATGCCCAATGTGGTGGCTGAAATAGATGTCCTTAAAAAATATGGATGTCGAACATATTATCTATAAATTATGTCAAAAACACAGCAATCCAATAAGAGCGATAAAAAACCAATAATTATGATAAACTATAAGTAAACATAACTGCCCGTAAAAAATATGAGAGTCTAATCTAAGTACGGATAGCTTCTTGATTGATCCCAATATGTTCATCGTATTTCTTTTTGAACGTGTATCAATTGTGTAAGAATTCGCGACCCCCGAAGATAAGCTATTTCATTTATTAACAACCCTATACAAAAAATTCCCTGGTACACCCCAACCTAGAATTATCCCTTACGAAACGATACTGCTAAGGAAAAATTCTAGTCGGCACAGTTAATTGACGATGTATTAATCTCGTGGTCCATTTTATCCACCCCGTTGAAAATTTTAAACATTTTAATATGCGCTCTTTCAATGTAAATGTTAAAAAAAATCGTATCTCTTCTCTTAGCTTGAGCCCCGTGTGACATCAAGAACACGCGTGGCTCTTCTCTACAACCCCTCAACCAAGTCTATGTCCCTCTGTAGGTATGGCCTCCAAAACCTGACAGCATACTCCAATGCAGAGCAGGACGAACTTATCCCCGGAAAAGTAGAAATATCACTTTAGGGGAACCAGATGAGACCGTTTTAATAATGAAACCGAACTCCGTGCGTGCCATTTGTGCAGGGTTCACACACAGATAGAAAATCGCTAAAATCACACACAAAAATCCTATTGCTAAGCGAAACGTGATAAAACTAAGCGATTCGATATTCACGAGAGAATAATAAACAACCAGGTCAAGATTCTGACTCGCGACTAGATGACCAAGAGATTAGCGCGCTGATCACTGATTCCCGGGGCTTTGGCACCAGATTGCACTTAATCTCCGGTGCCGTGTAATCTCAACTTACTAACGAAGGGTTCGAACCCTTGTCTTGAAACCTAGGTAGTTAGTTTTACTTTAATATCGCTCACAACGGCCGATAAGAGCATTAACATGCCGCAGCAAACCGGCTGCCATTATTTGCTGAAGCGGGAGCAAGTTCATAAATTCACAAACACCCGTAAATTTAATACCATCTTTCATCCTCCGTTCCCCCTCGCCAGTAATCGCCATCCTCTACTCGATACAACGAATGCTGTTTGATACGAGATTATGATTTCCGCTTTCGAAGTACACGTCAACAGCTTACAAAGATATGCTCCGAATACCCGGGGCCCAGAGTCAGAGGTACGTCGGTAGGTAGAAGCCCAAAGTTGAGTAACTTCCAGAATGGACTATCGGTTGAGGAAAGAGAAGCGAAGCGGCAACGCGCGTACACCATACAACACGATAATGGCTCGCTGTACCTCTACCTATTCCTCCATACACTACTTGCGGTGTGATGATTAAACGGGCATTCAGCTTTATGATCATTAATCCTATGAGTATACACATACACACATAGCTAATCCGCTTTTGCATTTGATGGAGCACCGAGAGCAATCGCCCTTCGGAGAGTAGCTGGTGATGGTGATGATGGTGCATCATCAATTAAATCAAAGTTTGACGCCGTTAACTAGCATTCAATAAACGCTGCCGACAACAGCTATTAATTGAATACGTATGGTGAGCGAAATATAGATAAAAAAATGAATCAAAATCAAATTCAATTATAATAAATGCAGTTATCCGATGGAGTTTGCGTATATAGTAAAATCGTAAAATCTGCATGTAAGGGGAAAGCATCGTCATACGAGGCATTTATACAAAACTCTGTGTTTACCGAGTGGTACAGTTGAAGTTTGTTAATTCGAATCTCAAGGAGAGACGGAAAAATATTCGAATTATTCAAAATTCGAATTATTTTATTCATCAATTTAAAAGATGACTATACTTTGATAAAAACAACTTGAAAAAACTTTTAATGATTATGAAAAAAAAGTATTCAATACTATAAATTGCTATGCTGATTTTCTCATTGTTGCAACTGGTGCTTGTCCAAAACGTAAACGATCACGAAAACCATTTCATTTGCAAGTTTGTTATTTCCTTTTCAATACTCATAAACATTGAAAAAATGTTCAAGTTAATTTTCAGAGAATTAAAGACACGATTTCCGAGACGAACAATAATGCTAGACAAGCGAGGAATCTTCACCTTTTAGCTGAAAAAACACTCAGACTTCCGCACTCCAGATTTTACTCATTCTGTCTATGTAGAAAATTACCACAGACACACATTCGCACCAAACGCACTTCCTGAGTAGTAGCACCTGCCAATGAAGTCGACCAAGATCTGGTAAAATACCAGCTGCAACGGCGAGGCAAAAGCCAGAGTATGAGACTGGTAACAAAATCATTGCTAATTAGACAAAACAAAAGAAAAATTATAGCGGTCTTTTTTTTTTCAAATTTAGGCTACGTGTTAAATTCTAGGAAAGACCAGCAAACCACGGAATAAAGAAATGCTGACTGAAAGTCAGCTAGGAATTTTGACAATAGAAACATATCTGCAAATGAAATTCTTAATTAAACTCCGAATCGTTCAAAACATTAGGGGGGGGGAATCGAATTAAACAAGCAATTTTATCATTAAATTGATAGAAATCTGAAGGGGAATTTCTAAAATTCGAATTAGCCCAGTTCATCTGCAGTAGATGAACCCTTGATATTAAAAACCATCTGGAGAAAGAATCAGTGACCGAAACTGCTATAAACATGATGCACGTGGTGAGAATTTCAGAACATGGAGAAACGATTTATGCCGAGTTAAAAAAAACGACCGATAGAGGCAAATATGGTTCTTTGTAAGCTAATGTATTGCGTAAGATGTTAAAAGTTCGTGACAAAAATCATTAGGGCAGGTGTCTTTAATTTTTGAAATGATACGAGTGACTATGCTTGCATTGTGAATGCAGCTTGTTAACATTCTTCTGAGGAATTTCTAATGAACTGGTGCTCTCTGGAAAGTGTTATGCTGTACTTTATATATTTATGTTTTTAGATCCAAGATCATTTTATGAACCAGAATGGATACCACCTCACTTTTACATTAGAACCGAAAGAGGCTGATTCATGAACATTTCCGTGTTTATGTAATTAGAGTGTTGTTGGTCCGCCTGTTTTATGTTAAAATAAAATTTAAACGTGGGAATGACTCGCCTTCACCTCTGGAAGGTGTGATACCGCAATGACAGAAGCTAAATATATGTTACCAGAAAGCTCGGCGAGTCATAATTGCCTCGTTGAACATACGTTGAAAACCTCCGCAATAGGTAACTTTTGGGTAACGATTCGACGTTTATGAAAGCGTTGTCGTTGCAACTTGCATGGACGGGATTTTCGGTTAAACTTGTCTAACACAGCTGATGGAAGTAGCTGAAACGTGCAATGTTTCTAAAATTACAATGATAAAATACGCATTCTGTTGTTTTTGATTGCTGCTTCACAACCATTTTCACCATACGCACTATTGGTCACAATAGCACATATCGGCCCCATCGGCAATTTTGGAATGAATTTGTTAGCTAAAACATTAATGAAACACAGGTAATCTTTCTCCTAGACTCTTGAGAAGCTCTTTTATCATAATAAGCAAATATATAATTATTTTGACTTCATATGTGCATTATATACCTCTCTTTCTATCGCTCTCAATACATTTAATTTATTGCATTACCTACATACATAGGGTATAAACTGAAGTTTGTCTCACTTCAGATAACTCGTAAACCATTAATTTAAAGACATACGTTTGATTAGAAAAAGCATCTAAATAGCATGACTGTCCTAGATTTGCCATTTATAATTACCTTCTTTTTAACTGCGCATTTGAATATACAAGCACGCATGCCTCTGCGAAATTTGTAACAATTGCTTCATACAGGAACCTGTTGTGTAAGTGTATGCATATGCATGGCCTTAACGTATGTATAGTACAAAGTGTCCCACATTCACTGACGGTTTTAAAAAGGGGATAGCAAGAAAATTGGTGAGAAATATTAAAAAGTAATTCTTACGGAATATAAATGTTATAAATAACTTTTTATATGGTTTATCATTATTGTTCCATTACTTCAATTTGAAAGTTGTTGCCCTGTCGGCCCTGTTATTCACAAAAAAAAAATATTCCATGTTCTTAAGTATAATATTAGCAAAGGTATTTGAATTCCAAAATCGGAGGAAAGGTGAGGAAATAAGAACAAAAACTGAGATTTTTGAATTCAGATATCTTTTCGAATATTCTACTTAGAAACGTGGAAATTTTTTGTTGACTTCAGGAGAGAAAGGGCAACAACTTCCTTATTGAAAGTTAGGCGCAAAGGGGACCGTATGAAAAGGTGTTTTACAACTATACAACCCCTTGCAACATGAAAGAATAATAAAAATTATTCCTTTATATTCCGCAAGAATGGCTTTAATATCTTTCTACTTTTTCTTGCTATCCCATTTTTAAAACCGTCAGTCGATTGCGGGACCTATATATCCTTATTGGAGTTGTGCTTGTTTCGAGTTCTTTCTGTTGCTGTCATCGCCGAGTTCCATATTTTCAAGTAAAGCTGGTAGATGCTTAAAGTTTTATGTTATGTAAGTATTATGCAATTTTTGAGGTCTGCCGGGAGTTTTCAACCGGGAGACCAGCTCTCAGCGCCCGAAGTCAGAAAACAAACTTCAGCAGCCCATGGTTCTGCCGTCATCGAGGTTCGAAGTCAAATCCACACGATGACATTTCATCACGATGCCCACACAACCGCACAGCATCTCATGACTACTACAGTCAGTATAGGTACCAAGGTACAAATTCAATTTTTTGTGCGCTCCCGTGTTCTCTAACTCCCACTTAGGAAGTTACTGCCGTGTCCTTGCTGAGCTAAAAAAAATGTTTTATGTGCAATATTTGCTAAGATATTTTAATTCGAGAATGACTGAAAATTATAGAGAAAGGATCACATATACTAAGATCTAAGCTCACTGCATGCTTCATTTGCTGTTCTTTTCCTCATTTTCAGCGATTTTTTTTTTTAATTCAAATATCTCAGCGAAGACTTCACATAAAATCATGGCGTTTTCTTTTTCTGCTCAAGAGAAACAGCATGTCTTTGTTATTGGAAGTTAAAAGACAGTAAGAGTTTATAAAAATTAAATTTGGTGTTTCGGTACATTTTCGGCCCTTGATAAAATGAATGGCAAATCTATGATAAGCACATTATTTCGATACTTTCTTCCCCATTGAAAGTGAATTTCTGAAATGAAATATTTCAACGAATATTGCGTTCAGAAACATGACAGTTTTTTAGTTGAAAAAACATTGCAACAACTTTCTAATTAGGTTTTTCGAGACATGGTGTTCATATAAAGACTTCGATTTTATTTCTTTTGATTTTGCGACACACTGTATTTTCACTCTAGAAACTTGTTCAGGTGATTCTCGGGCACATTTTGATTTTCTTTTTCAAACTAGAACAATACCTCTACGTCGAACAGTTGATGAGGACTTACCGGACGTCCTGTATAACACATTACTTAATCCTATTAATTAAGCATTTCGTTAAAATCGAGACGCATATATTTTCAGTAGCTTAATTCATACAGATATGAAATAAGTCAATCGTAGACATTTCGTTTTAACAAAAATGAAAAAGAAGTAGTTTAAGAATCAATGATTTTAATTAGCTTATTTCGAGAAATAAGGATTATAGAGATGAAAGTAAAAAAAAACAAAACAAACGAGCAGAGAGGGATTTCAATGTATATCCTATCGGTAGTAAGAGATTCATCGTCTTAATTACGGGCATTGGATTTCCGAGATTATTATGCAATATGCGCGTACTGTTCGAGGAGCTATCACTGATATAATTTTGTGTGCTTATTACACACAGGCTGATCCAAATTGTTTGCACAGTGGATATCCCTGCATCCGAGGGCTTTAGAAATTTATTTTTAATTTCAGAAAGTTTTCAAACGACGTGCAGTTGGATGAAATCTCACAATTTATTCGAGGGATCATATATATATAAAAAAATGAAGAAAAAGTAACTTTCTGTATAATAACCACTGTACATGTATAAGGCATGTGAATGTACGCCTATTCGGGCATGCGTATGTATGTACATCATGCAACTTTTACCAAAACTCCTCAAGATAACCCGTTTGAAGCGTTTTCCCTCTCAAAACGTTTCTTTTGGCAGTTTCATTCTTTTGAGAAGCATTATGGGCGGTATCGGTGGTATCCATCAAAAATACATGCATAGTTATGTATGTATTTCTTTTTTTTCTTTCAATTCTCCATACATTAAATTTCTACCGCATTTTCGTACTCATATTATCGTATATGAGTATGCGGGTCATTTGTAATGCTCAACGAGATGAAGGTGCTAAGCGAGATGGCTTGTGGGTGACCTCTAATTTTACAAATACGAATTCTTATGTATTCAACGTGTATAATATGACACGCGAAGATAACAGATCTTAATTGGCACGCTAATTGCTTGTAACGAAATAGTGCATTCACAACGAAACCTTGAACATTCTGCACAACTCCCATCTCCATATCATATGTTATCACCACAAAATCTATTAATTACTACAGTATCCAATTGTCCAGGGTAATGTATTGTAATGTTTTTGTATGTTTGTGTTTTTTCTTCTTTTTGACTTGCTAATAAAGTGTTCCACACTTTACCACGAAGCTAGTTCGGAAGAGATCTCGCAAACGGAATAAGTCCGATTCCAGGATTCTGACGTTCATTCATTCATTTAGTTGCCTTGTACTAAAACTTTTAATTATTGAAACGCAGATCTTGCTTTTAAAAGCCATTTGCGAAATAAAATCATATATATTTTTATATGCGATATTTATTGAGACATCAAATATACATAATCACGATGTTTTGGCACCATACCAATGTTGGCAAGTTTTCATTTGCTCAAAAGTTTCCCTTTTACGCACAGTACAAAAACAGAATGAACTCAACCATTTTGCGTTTTTGTTCACAAAAAAAATAAAATACATTTTTGGGCAATTACAAAATTTGTATAACTTCAAATTCAATTCAGGTTTCGCAATTTGTAAACTACAACCTTAATCTTCGGCGATAAATGGTGCAAACTTCGAATTCAAATATGTACTTTAATATTGCATTAAAAAAAATATCATTTTTTTGTAAATTACTTTTCAGAGCGGGAACTACATTATCACAAGTTTTAGCACACAAGTTCTACATGAATAAGTATATTTATATTTTATCATGTGTTCGTCCCCTTTGGAAATTTAACACATTTTGTGTAACTGCACGTTACTACAAAACAATTAGTTTGCTTTCCCCGGAAAATACTTCAACGAAATAATGAAAGTAAAGGCTCACGAGACTTGCAAAATTAATTTTCATGAAACATTTCCGAAAGGATTCTAATTATTTGACATCAAATGTATTCAATTTCCTTTTTATCAATCAGTTGCTTTTCCTTAAAAGTTAATCTTAACTTTTAAGGAAAAGCAATTGACTGATCAAAAGGAAAAATATTGTGGAAATATTCAATCAAAAAAATTAAGTAATTTCCTGAAATTGCAGTATTCAGAATTAAGAAAAAAATGTACCTACCAAATTCACTGAAATTTTGTAATACGCTGAATGTCATAAAATTTTTAATTAAAATAAAATCATTCGATTTCACAATTGATCGAAATACATGTTTTAAATTGTGTTTAATTGACGAATTTTCAAATGTTATCCATTTCTTTCACCTTTTTATAGGCCTAAAAATACAACCAATAGCATCGAACATCCGCGACTGCTTTAAGTTTCATTAACACATCTCGCATAAACATTTTTACAAAATTTTGAAATGGTGGTTTTTTTTTTTTTTTTACTATAAGTGTTGGAGATTCGGAAATAGAACTTTGAGAAAATCGTTTGAAGTGTTTTTCTTGAAATTTTAACCTATTATTCAACCATCTTCAACGCTAGTCTCATAATTCTGTTTGGTAATCTGAGCAATCATTAGTGTTGATTATTTTTTTGATGTTGGAAAAAATAATAAATTAATTTAAAGAGTTCTTGTTTTTAATTAATAGACACGTTGCATTAAATTATATGATTAACACGTCAAATAAACACAGACGCGGATCCAGAACGATGTGGTGGGAAGGGCGAATTGTGCGAGTTTATATAGTCCTGTATTTTATAACGGGACAGAAAATTTTCCCATATTATTCGGCTGTTCAGAGGGGAGGTCGTTCGCATCGATCTCCTCTGGATCCACGCCTAAGTGAAGGCAGGCATTCTCAGCTTCGAATGGATCGGAGTCAGATGTCTTCAGATTCGAATGAAGTGAATGTAGACATGTTAAAATTCGAATGGAATGCAGGCTATATCGCATCCCTTCCGTGTGAATAAAGCGGAAGTAGACATCCTCAGCTTCAAATGGAGCGGAGGCAGACATCTTCAGCTGCCAATGAAATGGAGTGGATGGAGGCGGATCCAGGGCGATGTGTAGGACTTATAGTGGGATGGTGCAATGGATCGTCTCGTATTTTACCATACAGATACATTTTCTGCATGTCATTCGGCTCTTGCGAAGTGCAATCAATCCCATCGCCTCCTCTGGATCCAAGTTTGCATTCACAATTAACAAGAAGACTTTCGTTCGATTTGCGCAACATCGTCGCTTCGAGTCATATTAATCTTTTCCACATTTCAAAGATGAGGAAATAGGGATTATTTCATTGTGCGTGTAATGAACACAACAGAGTAAATTTTCTAACTACGGTCAAGTTCCTGAGCATGCAACATTTTTTTTTAGGAAAAAAAAAATTAATGCGTCATGATTATTGCAGTAAATAACTGATTCTGGACTATGTATAGACCCTATATACTTTTGTTGTAACGTTGGTGCGTTTTTCTTATTACCAGATGGTGAATAGAGCGTGATTGATTGCTAAGGTAAACTGCTCTCTCGACACACTATGACCCATCCTGGAACGTTGAGTGCTCTTCAAACTGCACTTTAATTGAACAAGTGGAACACAATATCCCGAAGCGGGACAATTATTCTGTGGAAACCATCACTTACCAGCATGTCGTGTTCTGATGCAACCACTAAGAAAATCCCATTAGCTTTTCTGAACATAACCTCTGAGACCAAACACAGACAAAGAATGGAAACATTTTATTATTATATCCCCGATATATATATATATATACCTATTACAGCTTCCTACTTTTCCAGAGTGGTGACTTCTTGATACTCTCTCTAGATGAAGCTGTTTCTCCAATCATTCCACTGTTTCTAAAAGGTAAAAAACGTGTCAAATATTTAGTAATCAATAAAATATATTGGATTAGCTGCAAGAAATTTCCGTTGAAACTTCACTCCTCCCATTCGAAGTGAATTTAGTAGACTGAAGTGGATATGCACATTATTTTTAGCTTTAAAGCAATACATATAAAATACAGCACAATGAGTTGCACAACCCTCGATATCATACAGGCGTGGGAACTGATCTGCATTGAGGCACTGGCAGCCCATCAGTGTGGAGATCGATGTTAAATTTTCATTAATTTCAGTATTTAGCAATAGGATAATCCTTATCTCGCATGTCTTTTCATTTTGGATTGATCTGCCATTGCTGCACACATGAATTGCTGATTGGTAATCAAGGAGAAAAAGGATCTTGTATGGTAGGTAATATATAGGGAATGGTAAGAATTTTATACTATTATAGAGGAAAAAAATTGGGGTAGACCGTGTCTTAGACACAACCGCAAGTCTTGGCGTGAATATGTTATTTGTGCCTCCATTTGCGTGAAAGATACTAACGTAACGAAATTAGTATCATCGGATTCGTCTTTAAACAAGCTAACACACGATATCAATGTTGCTTATTTGCGTAGCAAACTTGTCGGGATAAAAAGTAAAACAATTTAATTACGAATACGGACTGCGTGTCTGGCGTCCAGACCGGAAGACGTATCACACTTCGTAGGGTATCATCATATTCGCCTTTGGAATATACAAAAGATGATGCCATTGCCTTTTATTTGCGTTGCGAACCTCGCGAGGTATAGCGTAAACCAATTCGTTACAAATGCGGTTCCCCCTCCTGGTGCTTAGACTGAAAGAGATATTAAAACCAAAGTATTATCATTGAATTTGACTCAAAAATACCTATCCGACGACACTATTAGCTTGAGTGTGCATTGTGAATCTCTCGAGATATAGCGTAAAACAATTTCGTTACGAGAGCGGGCCGCAAACCTGGTGCTCAGATAAGAAGAGGTGATATCATGAGATTTGTCTAAAAAATGCCTATCAGACGACACCATTAGTTTTTATTTGCGTTGCGAATCTCTCCAGATATATTAAATACATTATTTTGTTACAAAAGTAGGAGTACAGACAAGGAGGGTTATTACAACCAAGTGGTATAATTGGATTTATCTTGACGAAATCTACCCGCACACATCAAAATCACTGATACATATACAGTCTACTGAACATTTCTTGAGCTATGATCTTGAAAATTATATCGTTACAAAACTTTCTTATTAATACACCTGGTGCCGTCAGATGATTTGAAAAACATATTCACGTTAACATATATATATATATATTGTGCTGAAGAAGAAAACTGAAAATATAAGATAGAAAGATGGTCATAAGCGGAGCGATTGAAAAGTAAGCTTTCTGTGCTGACGGAAAAGAAGAAAACCCATTAATACTGTATATAAAGAAAAACGATGTTACACTCTCCTCTGTTTATACAAATTGTGAAAATACTGGTCCTGTGTAGTTTAACGGTAGAGCACTCGCCCAGGTTGTGAGAAGTTTGCGATTCGATTTCCCACAGGGGCATGGTAATTTTCTTTCCGTACTTCATCCATTTGCGCTTGGTGTCCAGTCTTTCGTACTTCGTGCGTTTCCCGCTGTTAATAGGAAGGGAAAAAGTAGGGATTTTGTGCTCTCAAAAGAAAGAACATTAGTGGTTTCTGCGGTCATCCAAAAATAAATGACTGTCGCCCATCCTGATTTTTTTTTCAACGATTTCCGAGACATCACTTGGGGAGGCAAAGCTGTCTTTTCTTCAAAGATGGACGACGAGCCCACTCTTCTTTATAGGTGCGTTGAAAAAAAAAATCACATATTTTGATAGAATGTTGTAGATGTGAATATAAATAATGATGTAATGAAAATTTAAAAAAAAAGTAATTTCATTTGATCATAGGTATAAAAAATGATTAATTTTGTGCGGAGAAGCAATAGAAGACAAACAAAGACAAACTTTTTGCGCTGTCATGAAAGAAATAAACCAAAAATGTTATGCGGCGGAAATAGGAAAAATAAGGATATACATAATTGTTTTAAACGTATATATACAGAGATCACACGTGACTCTTCCTTCTTTAGAGCAGCGTTTCCCAATTGGTGGGGGAGGGGGGGGGTCCATGGCCTTTTCTAGTTGTAGATTTCAACTGGAAAAGTAGTTGTAGAAAACAAAACAAAGGGGGAAAAATGGTGAGTTGAAGATGAAATAATTTAAATTACTTAAAAAAGAAACGTTTTTTGATTAAATTTAGGCTCAAAAGCGCCGCTGCAATGTCGGTAGACTGCAGTATTAATATTGTTATGATTTGACAAAAAATGTACTTGTGGTGGCATTTCTTGATAAGAGTATGACGCGTTGTTTTACCTGTCTTTTGTAATCCAGTATCTGAAATTGTGTGCAATCGTATCACATTCGCTAGTACTGGATACAATATCTGTCGTTGCTTGAGAACATTGTTGATATTAGAAGGTATGTTGTTTCTGCTGCTATAATATGCCGGGTCCATGGTGGACACTAAGATATCCGCAAGGCCGTCTTTACCAGATGTGTAGCCCAGTGCGAAAATAATAGAAGGGCCAAAGATGTCTTAATAATTTCGAGCCCCTTAGCTCTGTTTTATTATATTCTGTGGGGGAATCAACACAATAACATTTAACAAAAAAATTTTAATGAAAATTTCTCACTGAATAAATTATTAAATTGATGAAAGAAATAATTTCAAAACAAGTTAAAATTGGGACCTAATGAAAGAAGTTGTCTGAGAACGAATGTTAATTCGATCAATGAATCAAAAATTAGGAAAATTTATTAACAGTGATAATCTATCTCTCAGCACACATAAAAATTCAGAATAAATGAAAGTAATACTCTTCTATAATTGATTAAAATTATGAATACAGTGAAACCTCGTTACAACGATACTCGATATTACGATAAATCCCCCTACAACGATATTTTTTGCTTTATTTAGAAATGTCTATACTCTGTTAAACTGCTGCCTCTCGATGTAACGATAATCCCTCTACAACGATATTTTTTTTGTTCAGCAGTATATAGAGGTTTATATTATATTGAGGTTTCACTTTAAATGAAGGAAAATACTTTTAGAATTGAAGAAAATTTTGAATAGATGAAAGAAATAATTCCAGAATTTTTGAAATTCAGAATTCTAGAATTCACGAAAATAATTTCCATTAACGTACGTACCAGCCGAGTGTGAACGTTACTGTTGCCCACCCCTAAGGGCTGATCTGGATTTCCGAGAGGTCCACGACTAAAAGTATTTGGGAACTGCTGAGCGCACAGTAGAGAACATCTCATTTTCAGGTAAATAATACGATTGTTAATATCCATGACTTGGTTGAAATCGTAAGCTCAGTTCAATTCCCAACTTATCACAGATTATGTATGGGGAGAGGGAAAATGATATCTAATGGATAGACTTGATAATTTTATTGCCGTTTCTCCAGGAAAGAAGCTTCACATTTCAATGCTTCTCTGAGATTTATTCTCCGATAGGAGGGCAACTGAAAAGACCGAATGTAATGACGCATTTCATTCTTTAATTCTCTCTCGCTATCGAAGAGTGTCCGACATCTCAACTTACTTTTATTTTTCTCCTTGATTTCTGACAATTCAAGAATAGAAAAAAAAAATACAAGAGGAATTTATGCATTTAAAGAAAAAATTTAGAGTTTAGTTTTTCTTTTCAAGTAGTTTTATAAGAGGATTTCTCGTAGGTAAATAAAAAAATAAACTTCTGAACTGTGAGATCATTTGAATTCAACTTTGCTTTGAAAGAAAAGGAGAAAAATTCTTTAAATCTTCCTATAAAATAAAAAAATGTCGGTGACTAAATGGAGGAAAAATAACTAAAATGAATGGAAACGTCAGCAAAAATTGGAGATAAATTCCAAGATTCTTTTTAACGTCTGAATAATTGAAGTCAGTCTTCATTTTCTTCTTAGAAATTCATAAGTAAAGTAGCCCTATTTATTCAAAAAGGATAACTTTGTTCGAAAACATAGAAGAATATTGACAATGTAATGAGGACAGATCCCAGCACCGACATAAACGCTTCGGCACTCATGGGTGCCGTTATCAAGGTGGGGGAAAAAACAAAAAACGAACACGTTCTGTCCCAACGATAAACGTGGTCGGAGCGTCTATGGTGGTCAGAGTTGTTTCCTTCACTTCAGTATTTTCATTCTCAGTTTAGACGTTGTTATTGTCGCTCTTTGTTGTGGGTGACGTCATATGTCCAGTTTGCTCACTTCGAATATTATTCACAGGAGTCATATAAAGACCCTATTTAGTTACTCAGATTCTGACATTTACGTTAATTACAAGTAAAGATGAGACAAATATTTTGAAATTAGAACTGGATTGATTTACTGAATATTCGATGTAATTTGCATCAAGAAAAATCGTATCTAAATTCATTTTAACCATGGATTTATACTTTTTGAAAAAAAATTCACGGATTTATAAAACAAATTGCATGCTTATGCCAAGTATACATTACGGTAAAAGTACGAAATACGTTTGTAAATGGAGTTTTACCAAGTCAAAATCCATTTTTCACGAAGCGATTAACCATCATGAACTCATTAGTTCCTGACGTATAATTAATAATAAATATAACTATTTTATAATCACAACTACATAATAATTAACAAATGAATTAAATAACTGTCATGGACTTATAATCTCCCGACAGAAATTCAGCAATTATTAATTAAAATTATTTTACTTTTGACGCTGGTCAGGATATTATTAATCATAATTAATTAATTAACTACATAATCTACTCCGACGATGAACAATCATCAATCGATGGTCAATTGATTCAATAAAAATGGGTTTTGACCGTTCAGAACAAATTAATTTATTTACTCCGAGAAGTATGAACTTCAAATCAATCATAGTAATTTGTCATTATTAGTTAGCATCAGGAACTAATAATATTAGGATAATCTTATTATTAAAGAATAGCGTTAAATGCGGAAAAAAACGTTTTACCCTCATTTAACGCCGTTCTTTCCCAAATGTCCTCCGTTTTTCGAATTCTAATATATGTTAATATTAATATATGATAATTCGAATATATTCCACTCAGAAACATTGATTGCTTTTTGTTAACATCAGGAGAGACAGGGCAAAAACTTTCTAATCGAAAGTTAGAGCACAGGGGGACCGCATAAAAATTTGGATTTTTTATGTTGTTACATAGTATTTTCACTATCAAATCTGGTGCAGCCAAATTTTTGAACCCCTGTTGATCATTTTTTGAATTGGAATCATACCTCTACGACGAACACTTCATGATATTAAGGCTGCGATAGCACTATCAGTACACCCTGTATAATTACATGGAAACGCAAATATGTTGCAGAATAACAGTTAATTTATAAGCGTCTGACACGTACAATTTTAAATTACCCTTGTATGCGCATCTCTTTCAATCGTCCAACAGAAATCAATCAGCTTCGACTTTAACCATTTTTCCTGCTGACTTTGTCCTACAGTCCTTGCCATTTTTCCACCATATGATAACGCTCGTAAAACACTTTCTAACTGATGACTATAAATAATCTTAAAAACAAGAGCCAATGAAACTTTCTTATGTTTGATATTCGTGTTCAGCAAGTCAAAACCATTCGGAATTGCGTATTCCATTGCATACGTGATTTCATTGTTATCCAGAGTAATCCATTCTTGGCTTTATTTAAGATAATTAAAATCATGAAAAAAGAGAGTTTTCTGGAGTTGCCCCCGATGTCCCAAAGACATAGCAGTGTCCTTTTTTGTATTAACGATCGCAAACACATCGTTATATACGAGATTTTTCGGTAATTACGCCAAAATTTGAGACAAGAAATAAATAAGAAGCAAAGCTGTGAAGTCGTCCTCAATGTGATTCTAATTTTCGCTTCCACAACTGAAAATTAAGCCTGATAGCCGTACCGTCCTTAATTGCGAGTAATTAAAACGTATTTCGCCGCTCCCTCTACCACCGTCACCGACTGCTATGAGAGAACATATATCTATGGCTCATAAGGAATGCCCCAGCAATTACTTTTAGAATTAAATTAGGGAAATAAATATCCTAGCAAATAGAAACTTTAAATTATTAAAAGATATTCTTAATTTATCATGTTTAGGGAAACGCAATCAAAGTTAATTATATTTCAGTCAAAGGAATCATAATTTGTAGATTAAACAAATAATGTTAGTTTTTTCTTCTTCTCTCAAACGATTTCATGAAAAAAAAAAGAAACTCCATTAGTAATTTATTTGCATTTCGAATTTCTTCATTTATTTAATGATTGAAAAATTCGTATCCGAAGAATTTTTTTTGTCCTTTGAGTTCAAGATTGTAAAGTGAACCGAATGTGACCGCGAGGAATTTTCCGAAAAAATGAATTTGGAGAGACAATTTGACTTTTTTTTTTCTTATTTGATGAAGGTTATTTCTGTTTTCTGGGTACTTGAAAAGCACACAAGCGTCTAGTCATTAATTAAAATTCAATCATAATGAGTTACGATCAAACATAAGATATTCTTCGGTTCGATGAATGCGCAATGCCACTATTCATTATTATTATTTTTTTCATGAATTGCAATTGAATTCGTTTATGCATCGAATCACAACAGAGTATTCATCGAAGTATTGAGTATATTTTTATTTCAGTATTGAGTATATTTCTGTTTCAGTATTGAGCATATTTTTGCTCCAGTACTGATTGTTCTTTATATTCATCGAAGTATTTCGTGTGTTTTTGTTTATATTTTGTATATGTTCCATGTCGAGAATGTTTTGAGGAGAGGTGCTATTTTGGGTAAGCACCCATGATATCGTTGAAATTTTTGAGATGAGCGTGGAGAATGTGATGCGTCATTTGGAGAAACATTTTAAATTTCATTTTTGTATGGATTTTTACGTTTTTCCACAAGCTCAAGATGGTCCAACAGTTACGTACGAACCAGTTAAGCACGCAAACAGATATATTCCAAGCTTTATCAGACTCTTTTTGGGAAGTTCTTTGTTCACACATTCTTATTGTATGTTTAAGCCGGATGTATAAATATCAGCCGGAGTGACGTGGTGATAAGATGCTCGTCTATAACCGTGTGGGCTACCATCAGATTCCAGATTCGATCCGGGGAAAAAATGTAGATAACAAGATATCTTCCCTAATGAGCAAGATGCAACCACCGAGAGATGACACCTCCATTTCCAACCTTATAACGACAGTAAATTACGGTGTAGCAATGTGGCCCAAGTTGGTGAAGTAGTATATATCACAATTTCACAGCGATATAAGTTTATATTAAAAAAAAGCAAAAAAAAAAAACAACCAGATATATATACAAATTGACAGATTAAAATGCAAAAACATATAAGACTTAGAATGGAATTTAAAAGTTGAAAGAGCGAAAAGCAAGAAAGCAAATAAAATATAGAATATAAAATTGAGATGGTTCGAGGGCTGTGTGAATTCCGAACATACACAACATGCATACACCCTATTTTCGGCGTACCAACAAAAACATACGGCTAGAGCCCGGATTATATGTAAATACATATATGCATATGCATTTACATATTTGGCCTTTTTAGCATTAATGCATATAAACGCATAAAATCAAAGAATTTCAGTATAAGTGCATATTTTTGAAGGTTTTTGAAACTCACTCAATTTTTTAATATTTTTTTAAATAAACATTGTTCATAATCTTTTCATAACATCGGATTTTTCCTGCAGGAGAAATTTAGTGAATAAATACATATTTATTAAGTATTTTATGAATATTAACCGTTTTATTGTAACGCTATTGCTAGAGACACGTCAATTAAAAAAACTTCACGTCAGGTTTCGCTACACGTACACGCACATTCCCGCATGCACCGATTCGTTGGGGGTTCCGGGGGGGGGGGAGGGGGCGGGGTGCATGTGTGGTGTAGCAGTAGTAGGGCCTCCAAAAAATGGCTCGGGGATCCATGATGTTCTTAAGTCAGCCACCTCGTTGGGCAATTTGCCTGTTGTGGCGTTGTATTTGTATTTGTATTAAAGTATTAACTTTTTTTTTTGAAATAGTTTCGAAATTCTTTTATTAGCGGTATTTCCGTTACTGAGCAGCTACAACAAACTGAAAAATAAAAAATGCCCGAACAAAAAATATGTAGAAGTTATTTACGTATGCGGTATATACATGAGACGATATTTTCTTTGTAAATGAAATACACATGCACTAAGAAATAGAGAAGATGCCTTTTAAACACACATCTGCATTTTTCGTTTGCATGTTAATTTTTTTAATGCATATTTCCTCATTTTTTGTACATATTTCAAATTTTTTGACTTTTTTCCAGATTTCTAGTGCATATTCTGGGGTGTTTAATGAATATTTTGGTATTTCAAGTCCACTATTTGTATTATGGCATTTTTAAGTGTTTTTTGAATTTTTAAGTGAAAATTTTTGCATTTTTAAGTGCATATTTTTGCATTTTTAAGTGCATATTTTTGCATTTTGAAGTGCATATTTTTGCATTTTGAAGTGCATATTTTTGCATTTTTATGTGCATATTTTTGCATTTTTATGTGCATATTTTTGCATTTTTATGTGCATATTTTTGCATTTTTAAGTGCATATTTTCGCATTTTAAGTGCATATTCTACAATTTTTTTAGTGCATATAACCCGGGCTCTACATACGGCCAATAATATATTAATCGAGCATCTATATAACAAAATACCCTTCTGAAATATATTGACAATTATTTTCGGGAGCAAAAGAAGGAATATGAAGTGTATATGGGAACAAAGATATGGAGAAACTCCCTTTATTTTTCTAATTTAAAATTTCATTAAAAACTCAAATTTTATATTCTGTTAAACGTCGCTGCACACATTGTGAAAGTTATTCACAATTTTTGACATTATTATCAATGCAGAATGTTTTTTCCTCTCTTGACATTTTCATTATTTCACTCAGTCAAGCAGTTACTACACTCAATCAGTCAATTAAGAGAAATAACAATCTCCTCACCACAAAAACAATGTTCAAAGCAAGCAATTGGTGCATTCAGTGTATTTTTGTCGTAAACCATTGGAAAATGTGGTCTGCTAACCAACAACAAAAACCGTGTCAAATAGCATAATGATAAGTATTATTTTATTTTATTTTTTGCGAGAAAATGTGTTCTTCAATTTTAAACAGAATTGGCTTTATTTAAGTGCGCACATATACGAGCCCATCCACGGTGCGTTGAAGTTGCAGATTGAAGCGAGCGATCGCGACGTGAATCTAAAATTACATCATGGAAATTACTTCCCCTTGCATTTATTACCATCATCTGGATTCGCTTGCATGTACATACGAAACGCACACGGTAAAGGAAAGTTCAACGCCGAACAAACATATAGTAGGCTTGCCGAGTGAAATTCCCTGCTACACACGAATAATTATGAGCACTTACGCGACCCCTTAACTATTTAAACAATGTCATTTTCAAAGCGCTGAAAACTAGGCTGAGGCTTAAGGCTGAAATTGTGGAAATGCCTCTCCGGGGAATATCCCTCCTCCATCGCCAACCATACCACCATACCCAAGTATCTCGTCTATTGGTCCCCCCTACTCTGAGAACCACGTCTTGAACTCGGAGATAATAATTGCCCGTGAATATAAATACTGAGAAATGGTTCGGTGAATGTCTTTTCCGCCGGAACAAGATGGTGCAGCAGCTATTTTAAAGCACGCGTATTACATTAGGCAAGAAGTTCCCATTAAATAATTCCCTTAAACAGCGACGACGTTCGTTGGCTGTCTGGAAAGCCGAATTGGCTATTAAATTCACCGAAATACCGTCTTGAAGAGATGCGGTGGAATTATGTCATTCGATTCAGTCAGATGAATGCAGATGTTATGTGAGTGAAGTGCGTGGTCTATAAAGCATGATATTGGTTAGATTTGTAAGTGCATTATTTAATGCGACATCAAACGAGTGTTTCCAATATTTATTTCATCCAGCAACTCTGTTAGGCAAACTTGTGTTTTGGAGTCAGATTTTGTAATTGAATTATTGAGTCATTCTCCGAAATTGGATAAAAAATTAACAAAAAAATTATCAAAGCAAAATGTCAACCAAACAATTAAAGAAAATCTTGGGTATGCGTCTTTACCTGCTGGTGATTAAATTACAAGCTGTTTCAAATTGTTTTGCACTGAGGATATATCTGCAACCGTTGCCTTTTAGAAACATACTTTCTATTACAGAAAGTTTTTTAAATGACATGTGGTTACTTAAAATCGCAAAATTTGTTTCAGGGGTCGTGTACATGAAAAGATAAAGAACTTTACTCATACACAGCCCCCGCGTGTCTAAAACTTCCAATTATTTAATTGTAGATCCCGCTATGTAAAGTCATTTGCAAAAAAATCATATTTATAAGTGCAATATGTATCGAAACATCAAATATATGAAATTATTGTGTTTTACAAGTTGCCACTGTGTTTGCAAGTTATCATGAGCTAAAAGGATGTCATTTTTATAGACTGCGGACAATTAGAATGAACTCAATCATTTTTTTTTATATTGACAATAAATAGAAATTCCATATTTTGACATTTTGACAATAATGGGATTTTTACAACTTTGAATTTAATCCAAGTTTCGAAATTTGTGAACCACACCCTCAATCATTGGCTATAAATGCTGAAAACTTCAGTCAAATATCTTCGTTTATATTATATTGAATAATTTGTACTTTTATTTTTTTTTGTAAATGATCTCTTATAGAGCTGCATTTCACTAATTTTAAGATTCAGTGCACATGGTCTACATAAAAGGATATATATACACACACAACCCCTTGGCAAATTTGAGACATTTTTAGTAACCACACATCATTTGTAAGGATTCTAAAGTCAACGGTTGTAGAAACAGCCACCATGCAAACAATTTGGTACATCCTGTATAGTCAGTAGAGAAGTTTGTTGAGAATTCATGGTAAAAGAAATCAACTCAAGTTTGACCATGATAAGAGATATATAGAATCCGACGAAGCATATATTGACTATATGCAGCACTAACGTTATATTCATGCTTGACACTCGCAACATGCTCCATCTGTTTGGTTGCTTATTTTTGTTTTGGACAAGCACTGATACTCTGCACAATTTTGTTTTGGTCACAATTATATTTTATTTGTGTTTCTCGCTTTTTTCTTCGTGAATTTCGTGGGGACAACGGATTTCTAATTTGTTTTTGGTTTGCTATATTACGAGAGACATTTGCAAAGCAAAGTCTTTTGATGAAACATTACTGCAACTTAATGCTAACAAAAACCGCCGCCATATCATTGCATGCACCTATGTAATGTGCATCTGAATATACCATTGCTTTTGACTGGCATTAGATACTCCCTGAGATATGAGCGCTTAAAGAATTTCGTCACGCTGCATTTTGAGAATGCTCCCAGGATCGCCAGAGGATTTAAAAGACGTATTCATGTCAAAAAAAAAGTACCGCGAAGGCAGGAAACCGCCTTGGGAGCGGATAGAAAGCTTTTTTTTTCAAGCTTGTTTTAAAATTTAAAAAAAAATCAGTTGGGGACAGCCACAACAAATATATTTTCCTCAGAAAAACAAATTTGCTGAAGTGTGAACTGAAGTGCCAAAAGTCATGGGATACCTCTAAATATCGTGTGGGGGCCTCCTTTTACCCGGTGAAGTGCAGCAACATAAAGAGGTATCCCATGACTTTTGGCATTTCAGTGTATTTCGAAAAACACTATTAATGCAAAACTATATAAATAGAACTGTCTCTTTCTCTCAAGTCAGAGACAGAACTATGAACAGGAACTGACAAAATAAAAAAAAAAGTTCTGTCACTAATATATTCCAAGTAAACTGCTGGGAACACGATTTGGGTCAATTTCGTGAGAATGACCCATCAATAACACTCATGGTTTGAAGTACAGTGAAACCTCGATAAAACGATACTCTGCGGACCAAGGAAAAATATCGTTATATCGAGATGTATCATTATTATCACTCACCGCCAGATTTATACAAAAGTTGGCATCTCTTTTGAATTAGCTATGTTAACAAACCACCATAAAATATAGTTACACAGTAAGTATTTATTCATAGCAAAAAATTCTAATTAATTAGCTGATTAATAAATTTCAGTTAGTTTACTGCACATGATTACCATGTAGTACACAGAAATAAGCTACACGAAAACTTCATTAACACTTTCGGATACCGATATGAAACCAATGTTATTAAACACCCACCAAAAGCAAAACCTGTGAGGGGTCGAAAACTATATTGGTAGCCTCGAAATATCCTCAAAAAATATCGTTAGAGAACGAATTATCGTAGTAAAGAACATCGTTGTATCGGGAGTAGTTTAGCGCATTAGACTATAGAATTCCAAACAAGTATCAAAAAACATCGCTGTAGACGGTTTTGTCGTTATATCAAGTATCATTGTTGGGAGGTTTCACGGTAATTTCAAATTTCACCCAAGTGAAAGCCTTCTATTATTTTTTTAAACTATTGTTTTAAGAAAAATCGATTAATCTTTAAATATTAGGGAAATTACAATACAGGAAAAATGCGCAATGGAAAACTGGATCCAATCATGGTTCATCTAAGTTATTAACATCCGAAGAATTCTTAGATGATGACGATGTTTGTAACTCAAATTACTTGGAATTTTTTTCGGAATTACTTTGGAGTCTTACCTTTCTTTTTGTTGTTGTTGATTTCTGATGAGCAATTTGATTCCCGTTTCCTAAGATTTTGTTTTCTAGCGAGGTCAGATTTTTACATTTTCCTTCTTTTTGATTTCCAATTTATTTTAATTCTCCTTTTTGCTTAATCTCTTTGCTTGATTAACATTTTCAATTTGAAACGCACAACTCGAAGAAGAAGATTAGAATTTCTAAGAAAGTTGGGAATTTTGTTTTGTGAAATATACCATTACTTTCTTCTTCTTCTATTTCGGGGTCTTATTTTGTTAAGCGCGTGCGAAGGAGCACGGATGTTGAGATTGCATCCTCTCATCGCGTGAATTCTTCTTATAACTATTAAAGTTCCCGAAAGAACTTGGAGGAAAATAACAACAATAATCCTCGAGAGTTTTATAATTATTTCGTGATAATATGCTTGCATTTAACGAATGAGTACAGAAATGAATTCAATTTATTAATTTCTTGGAAACAAAATCGATACGAGCATGATTGTTTTCAGAATTTGTAACAGTTATTTAAAATGCTTGAAAACAGTGATAAACGCGTTTGATAAACAGTTCTAAACAGTGATAAACAGTTCTTGCATATTTTCACTCCATAAGCCATAAATTTTTGGGTTATAGCTGACGCATATTATAAGTTATTTATACGTAATAGACATTAAGCTGGCTTTAGATTGGGCACTTAAGTGATTTTTTATTGCATGTTCCTCACTTCCAGTGGAATTTTCTTTCGGTGTAATGCTTTAATTGTCAAATATATACTACATGAATAATAGAGATATAAGCAAAAATAATGTTCTGCTGTGTTTATTTCTTTTATCGATCTATCGATTTGAAATTTGATTTAAAAATTCAACTTTTTTTCTTTTACTCTAAAGCAGTGGTTCCCAAAAACTTTTGTCAAACGCGGCTTTCCTATCCAATTCATGGTGCATCTGTGGTTCTTTAGAATATTTTGATATATATTATGTCGTAAAAAGAATCACTTCAAAGTATATAAATAAATACACAAATAATTTCTCAAATTCTCCGCGGCGCTCTTGACAAAGGTGGTTGGTGACGCACACTTTGAGAAACACTACAGTAAAGTATGATAAAAATTATTATTTTTATTACAGAAATTGAGGTGCAATTAAACACAAATTATAATACTTTGTACGTCTGTTGGTAGGGGTATTTTTTTAATAAATTGGGGGGTTCATAGAGAAATCATGCTGAGCCAAAACCAATGAAGCTCATCATGAAATTTGGTATGAAGTTTCGTTTCACGACTATGAGAGGGATTTTCGAAATTCGACCGCCAAGGGGCTCATAAGGGTCGTATTAATTTGGTCAGTATTTTTGTATTGCAATGTAGAGATTCACTGAGAAAGGATTTTATAAAATTGATCCTAATTGGAGAGGTACATGAATTGGATACATGCGTGGATTTAGGTATTGCAATGAGCCGCATTCTGGATTTCTCTGATCATTATCATGGCATAGTCTGCAAAGCTAATAGAATTTCATATATGTTACGTACGGTATACCGTAAGTGTGATGCACATACGTTGTCATATGCTTTCTGTGTGTACGTTCGCCCGACTCTGGAATTCTGTTCGCAAGTATGGAGCCCTTACAAAATCAAGGACATAAAGCTCCTCGAAAAGCCACAGAGGTCGTTTACTAAACGAATACCTGGCATGAGCGGTCTATCTTATTGCCAGAGACTTCAATTTCTGGGTATGCACTCGCTGGAATGTCGTAGAATCGCTGCAGATCTGAAGATGTGCTACAAACTAGTCCACCAAATTGTTTATCTTCCATCGAGAGAGCCTTTCTTTGAGATCATAGACAGGCGAGTTAACCTACGTAGGCATCGCTTCCAAATAAGAATGCCAACGGCTAGAAGGGATTGCTTTTTCCACGGATATAGATGCCGTGTGGCAAGAATATGGAACAGCCTTCCATCAGAACTTGTATGTGCCTCCTACGCAAGATTTGCTTCTGCTATTGGGGATTTCGACCTGACTCCGTATGCGAAGTGCTTCCCGTTCTGACTATTTTTTTTTTTTTTCTTCCAGTATAAGCGTTTTTGAAACTCTCAGTTTTCGAGGGTTACGGTATAAGTGCATTTCATGCCTTCTGGGGTTATTGTAAATAAATAAATAAATAAATGAATGAATGAATTAACGCCAAACTTTGCCACTGGACTTATCCCGTTGCCGAGATCTCTTCTAACCCAGTTTCGTGGCAGAGTCTGGAACACTTTATTTTGCGTCAAAAAAACAACAAACAAAAGTTTTTTACTACATATTTCCCCCGGACAATTAGGTACTGTCACGATTAACAAATTGTGTGGTGATTACAGACGAGATGGGGTTGGGAGTTGGAGAAAAGTTTCGGGGTTTCGTTAAGACGGATGAAAATGTACGCATATTAGGATAGAGGTATATTTTAAAAGCTTTTTTTTTTTTAAAAGTAATTGGAGGGGTCCACATGCCATCTCATCTCTTATCTGTTGTTATCTTATACTTGCCCCGACGAGATTTCTGAAATCATGTCCATAGAATATATGGATGTCGAAAGTTCCAATTGAGTGACATTTGCATTTATACGACGTGTCGTATAAATGCTACGCTTTAACTCGGTCTCTTGAAAGTCTTATCAACGGGACTTCACAAATAAATTATTGCTATTTGCAATTATAAAATTAATAAAATTCCTGAAACAAAATTGTATTAGAGGCTGGAGTTTGACGCTTTCACACAATATCTTTTCTTTGCAAGATTTGAATATCGGACAGGCAGGTACACTACCGAAATTTTTCCAAGAATTATAGTTATAGTCGGTTCTCAATTAATATATTGTCCTTTACAGAAAATACTGTTACCTTACAGAATTAACTCTTCCTATTCTGATATATTTACTGAAATGAAATATATGCACCTAAAATGAAAGAATTATTCACCTAGTCTAGAGATTTCACGAAATTTTAGCTGCAGAATGTGCATGGTAATTTTTTTTTCCCCTCAAAATCCTTTTTTCTCTGAACTTCTGAAAAATTTCTTCTATAAGACACTCATCTTACACAACAAAGGTCAAACATTTCTGTTGTATTTTCTTCTTCAGTTCTTTTCCTCCAGAGTGATAATTTTCTCCACGAATTTAGAATGCTGCATTTTGTATAAGGTTGATTCTATATTATAAAATCAGTATAGTCATCGCGAAGTAAAAACTTCATAGGAAAAGCAGTTTCCAAGTAAATCAATGAGTTTTATTTGGTAAGTCAGTTGATTGCAATGACCTGTTTTCCAAAGATTAATAAATTTATTAATTTCACTTAGTATTTATTTTTCAGGTCAAGAAATAATAATTTTGACGTTGCATCTTCAATTTGTACATAAACAGTGTGTTGAATGTTCTTAAAGATTTTTTTTTTCTCAATCTGCACTCGTATTCAAAATTTAAGCAAGATTCCCTAGAAGACTTACTCATCGTAATCTCAATAATTATCGATGAAATGGGTAATATCTCAGCATTTTTTGTCGTTTGGAATGATAGTTAAAGTGAAAGAAAAATATATTATTAAAAAGAGTTTACAAATAAATTTTTACTGACCATAAAAGTTGAGCTCTACCACCGATAGCAGCAGATTCAAACGGGATCTCTTACATGTTTTATATTTTTTGATACGACGTTACTTGGAAATTTAAGTTTTGAGATAAATATTTCATGCGCCGAAATTATATCATTTTTATTTCCATCATTGCAGACATTTCTTTAGATAGATTTCTTACAAAAATATTTCACTGCACATCTAAGATTCTCTCGCGGCACACGGGCTGAAAAATACTGTGTTAGATTCAAATAAAATATGAGTCAATTCCTTACGTTCTTCTTTATCCAGTGATTCTCAATCTGTGGGAATTACTCATGGAATAAAAGATTGCGGTAGACTGTGCGTTCCATGGAAACAGTCGTAAATTTTCACGCGAATACCGTCTTTGTGCCTAGAATTGCGTGGTAGGTAGAGACATGAGGAAATGAGTACTATCAAATTTGTCTTAAAAATATCTATCAGACGATATCATTGTCGTATATTTGCGGTACAAATCTGTCGAGATACTGCGGGAAAATGTTTTATTAACAATGCGCCAGCGAGCGTGCTGCCCAGACCAGAACAGGTATCGAAGGCAAAGTACGACCATTGAATTTTTCTCAAAACTATATCTATCAGACGATACCGTTGGCTTTTATTTGAGACGCGAACCTCCCGAGATTTAGAGTAAAACAGTTTCATTACGAAAGCGAGCCCAAACAGGAAGATATATTCAAACCGCAATGCTATAAGTGGATTCTGTTAACAAAATCTACCAGTAGACATCAAACACACTATTTTCTAAATACTTCCTGAGATATGACGTTTCAAGCATTTCGCCACACAAATTTTTGCGAATGTATTCATTCACTGTAGTCAGATGATTAAACCAATCCTCACGTGCGAGGTTTTGGCAAGAAATTTGGATTATCTCTTTTTATCTAATCGGCGATAAATCTGGTAACCACGCCCTAACCCAACCGCACTTCATAAAAAGGAAAAAGGGGGATGTATGAAAGGAAAAATTACAATAGATAAGGTAGATAACAGTTTTTTTTAGAGTCCTCTTTTCATCCTCACCCTACGTGTTCTCTTTCGTTCCTACACATATATAGTAGAAAGATTATAAATTATATGTGTGGGAAAAAATCAGTTACGGAATATAAAAAGAAAGAAGGGGAAGTAAAATCAATTTCCGTAGATATTGTTGCTATAAAGTTTCGCGATTGGTGAAGATAAAGGAAAGAAAATACAGAGAACTCTTGTGTGAATTTATTCCACTGGTGCTTGGACTTGACCATAAAGAGGTTAAAAGACATATTCACGTCAGAAAATGTGGTTCGCAGACAGGAATAAAAAGATGTTAATTCCCTTATTTTATAAATTTCAAAGTTATCTTTCAAAAAAAGAATGAAAGATTCGAAAATGCGTCATGCATTTTGGGGTTTCCTCTTAGTTTTTAAATTTGGTATAAACACATTCGATAAATGTTAAAAAAGAAGATCCATTCAAGAAACAGATTAGCCTGAGTGCCGTATTGATGACGCTTTTATCCACTTAGTGAATGATTCACGTGTCGCTGCACCGTCCTTGTTCGATTAACATGCAGCTGCATTTCCGAATAAATGCTCCAGACTTCAATCAACACCCATCATCTCTCTTCCAGGGAAAATTTTGTTTCGTTGCACTTGGTAATGAGTGCTCTTAAATATTCATTAACACGACAATAAAGGACGGGGATGGCCATTTTAAGGCGAATCCTGATGGAATTTTATCGATATCGATCGCTTCTCGGGGTGGAGTCGTCGCGTCTCAAGTCCTGTGAAAAGGTATCGGTTTCTTGTCATGTCATAATCACGGGGGCAATCAAAATGGATGTTACGAGCTCTCTGCCCGCTGATAAGCCAGCCCGTGTGCTGATCAGATTAACTTTCCAGCTCGAAATAATAACGTCAATTTCGAGTGCTCAATAACAGGGTGAATTTGAAGGGTTAGGCCTATGATTTTCAAGACGAGAGGAGATGAAACTGTACGTCGGTGTATCTCGAGGATGTGAAATTTTGGGGTCATTGATAGAAGTCTTAAGCCATTCGCATAATACAATAAAGTTTTGTCCCATCACTAACATTGAGCAATAAAAACGTTCAAATTATCCAGAAATAATTATCTTTTCGCATCATAATCATTTCTGAAAGTCGGGTGGATTCTATGCAGAATAACGGCGAACTCTCCGCGGATAGTTTTTTTTATTTGCAAAAACAAACACAAAAAAAAAGAAGAAAAAACCAATACCACGTAGAAAGACCGCATGGATACAATATTCATATTGGACCTCAAAGGACATAACGTCCTTCCAGGCAGCGCTATGGATTAAATTATTACATATTGCATAATACAAAAAATTGGACGGGTTTTCGATTCCTCCAGAATAGGATTCACAGCGTCCGGCCCATTGTGGGAAAATGTGACCCACCAACGGGTCCTATAGTCTGGTTCCCCACTTTGAGGCGGAATTGCGAGCCGATCTCCCCATTAAAACGTATTGCCGCAGAGAGCAACAGGCCTACAACGATAAATTATTCAATTACACTTCACTCATAGTTAGGAAAACTGGTGGCAGATGGCAGCACGACACATAACAAGAATTACCTCAGGATTCACTAAATATACACACACATTCCAACATGTACCGATTCGTTAGAGGTTTCGCAGAGGAATATGGACGAGGTGCATGTGTGATTTAGTAGTAGTAGTAGAAAGTGTCAATGTACGGTACACGGCATATTCTTGTGTTAATCAAATTTCCTGGTTGAAAGTGTAGTAAATCACGTTTCTAACTGGAAAATACGAGAAATCGCCAATTATCATAAACAAGTTATCAAAGTTAAGAATAAGTTGTCATTTATAATTGGATTCACCGAAGAAGCCGCCAATGGCGGGAAATGAAGCGCCACTAAAAATCACAATGGATACATTTTTTTTTTTGTAAAAAAAACCATTTCAATTCGAAAAATATGTGATATGAATTTTTATTAACTATAGGTTATTATAATAATTACGATCATAGTTATCACATAATACTATTTATAAAGCTATGAAAATAATCTTGAGACTTTATTTCAGTATAGAATGAAAATTATAAAGTATACTCCTCTGAAATTACCGGAAAGACGAGAAATACTTATGAAACAGTCGAGTTGTCGAAATTACGCCGCAATGTTTCTTGAAATACAGGACGCATAGACACCATTTTTAGACATCAATGGGAATGTATGCATGAAACATATACAGGGTGTCTCATAAATACAGTAAAACCTGTATTGCGAACACCGGAGGGAAGCCACCGCATCTAAGGGATAACAATGAAATGGGGTTTCACTGTAGTTTGGAATTCATAAGAATTGAAAGTATTTGTGAAAAAGTTATTTTCACGAGTGTGATATTTGGGGTACGAAACAAATGGTTCATATTTCTGTCGATAGAGGACGCTGGAAGAAAGCGAACTATCGAATATGAAATATGCAAATCAGAGTCGTCTAAAATGCAGGGTGTGCAATTGACAGATGATTTCTAAATTTTCCTGTTACAGACATTAACATAATTTTTTTTTCATTATGATGTTGACGTTAGTCGATAAATTAATTTTGGTTGAGTTGGTTTACTTCAGCAACAACAGTCATCTGAAGCGCTTCGCGAACGTCTCGGACGCACAAGAGATAGTTTGCCATGGAAACTGTGTGTTATCCTGCCGCGCTTTCTATCGACAGAAATTCGAACTAAATTTTTTGTGTATAAAAATTATCCTTCCTGAGAATAATTTTTTTTCCTAAATTATCAATACACCTTCAGTTTTATTCCTACATGAATTTTTGAAATATTTATGAATTTATGTGACGACCTGTACGTTTCCTTTCAATTATAATCAAAGTGACGATTTCATTCAGCGCCATCTCTCTGCTGAGTGCAGTAAAATTGATTTATATGGTGATAAATGTGCAGCAATGTAGGATATCATAGCCAGTGTCCTATACACGAACGTCTAGACATTGTACATCTTATCCCTGTTTAAGTATCAGTGTAACGTAGGTTGTCAAATTTCCAGTTAAATTGATGACAAGCCGCTCACATTCGAGAGCCAAGGATGCTGCGGCAGTGTATGTTATTATCTATCGGCAAAAGCAGATTAGTCTCACCTCAGAGAATTGATGATCATTACTAACAATAGATCTTTAATCGCCATAAACGCATGCTATTGAGGTATTCCTCGATGTGTTAACTGTTATACTGGATGGGCTCGTCTGTCTCTTCATGTGCCTACCGTCCTCGTTCATAAATACCCTGCTCCGCCATTCAAATGGTATCGTTGCATGCCGATGACGAATTCTAATAAGGCGGAAATCGCGATCCCACTTATCGCAAATAGCTTATACACTGCACAGGGTTACGTATTGAATAGCAAACGTATCTGGGCTGTAATTTACATGCTTATGATGCTAGGGAACCCATTCCGTGGCAATACATTTTACAAAACACGTGTAACCTTGTTCGAGCAGATTCCCACGAGCATGCGTGTGTGTGTGTAAGTCGGTGTCAAAATAATGCCTACAATTTTAACAAACGGTATGACTGTGACTAATTTAGAAGATAGGTTTACGAACCTGCTTAAAGTCATCCAAGAATCGATTTTTGGATCGTAGACAGGCAAAATGTGCAACGTTTGGTCAAGTCGACACATTCTATAAACTGTTCATCGAGAAGCTAGATAAGTATAAAAATAACAATATTATATTATATATATTTACTGCTTAAAATTGTATTAAAATTACTTGTCATTATGTGTAGTATGTCATATTGTTATATGCAATATGTTATACAGTCAGTATTATATACCAGAGAACGTAGTCGTATTCTTTAAATTTCACTAAATCCGATGTCTTAAATTTTTATATGTTCTTTTTGTATAATCATACTGCGTACTTGGCGGCTCATAATGGCGGCGAAACAATGTAATACAAATCGTTTTTGGCTTCCTCAAAGGACTTGGTGATCCTTGGGGCCTCATAGTGTATATTCGTTATATGTATATGTTTTTTTTTCTTTTTCTTTTGCATCCTTTTTGTTTGTTGTTCTTCAGTATTTGTGCGTTTGTTGTGAGTGCGTATTTATTTACCATAAAAAAATCAACTTGGATTGGAAATAAAGATAAATATATTGTTCCGTGTAACGTCTCTCACGCAAGATTTTGAAATAAGTAAAGGAAGAAACAAAATGCTGGACGCCACAGATTTATTTAGAACAGCAGTTTATAAGTACTCACAAGCAGAGAGTGGACCATTCAGGCTAAAACAGAGAATAATGACAGACAGCTTCTCAAGCGGGCCGCTGTGGTGGTCGAGTGGTCATAGTGACGGACTCACACCCGGGTTCGAGCCCCACCATCGCCAGAATGGTGGTCGGCTGAAGTTGGTTTTCTGTGGTTCCCAACTTCGAGGAGCAAATGCGAGCCGATCTCCCCGTTAAAAAGTCTCGCCACAGAGAGCAACAGGCCTACAAACAGTACAAATATTCAGTCACTACACATCACTCACTTCACTTCTGAGATATAGATGGCAGCACTGAAAAATCATACACGACACTAGATACGCACTCAGACTGTTAGGTATACACACTTACAATTCCGGCACAACTCACTAGGTAGTAAATTGCCCATGGCGATAGACCTGAGTTGTGCTCGGTTAAAAAAAAAAATCTTCTCAAGCGTACACAAGGGTTTGTTTGGCGGGACATGAAAAAAGTTGCTACACCATTCTCTCTCGTGAGATTCCGTTCTTTCCTTCCCTTTCTACAAAAATCTCTACGCGCCATAATGCCACCAAATCATTGGAGCTGTCGCCAAACTCGCCAAGTTTGTCGCTAATTCGACGGTATTTACAGAGAAATACGCTAATTTAAATTTTTACTTAAGATAATGTATGTTTACACTATTTACGAGCAAAAAAATTACATAAATATTGACTGTTTACATAATTTTTGTAACGTTAGTTACAATACACCGTCAATTAATTGATTCTGCAACGCGGCATCTGTATCGTTTAGCAAGGGTCAATTCTAGGTGTCGTGGCGCAGGGAGTTTTTCCGTAATAGGGTTGATAACAAATGGAATAGTTAACCTCCGGGAATCGTGAGTTCTGACACAATTGACATGTTTAAATAGAGGTACGATAAACATTTTATGTTTGTTCAAACACCCCCCCCCCCTCCTTTCGCATACGATAATCATTTTTTTAAGTAAAAAATGTGACAAATCACTGTTGACTGTGAGATGGCGAGTTCTTTTTTTTTGACAATTTTTGTGTGATAAACTGTCTCTTTCCACACTATGGAGTTATCAAGGCTTTAGAATCCGCAATTGAGACTATTGGTAGTTGGATCCCTTGCAATCGGAAACGAATATTATGAGCATCTGGTTTCTGAGCAATGATCGTGTAGAGAAATGGCACATATTGTGGACGAAATGTATTCTGACTCCAATTGATGAAACGGTTGATAATATTTAAGTTAATTTAATTTAATTTATTCGAATGCACCAAAACTAGACAAATCTATTGCCCGTCGATGCATGTAAAAATTTCGACCTGACACGAATCGTTCTCGACCACATGACCATTAAATTGAAAACAAATTCAACACTACCGTTTTTTTTTCGTCGACGATGATACAAGTGGTTCCTACACACATGCGCGAAATTCACCAGAAATGCTTTCTTTGATAGCCGTGATACAAATGTGTAGTCAATGTATTTTGATCTATTTTTTTACGGTCGTAAAATTCATGGAATTTTATGGGATCATGGGCATTCATATACTGCAGCTGGAATCATAGGCAAATCTTTGGTATTATCTTATATATCTATATTATCTTATCTCTAAAATTTCTTGGTCAATTTAATCAAAATAATTTTAAAATAAAATAATAAATAATTTAAATAAAATAATAAATAATTTAAATAAAATAATAAATAATTTAAATAAAATAATAAATAATTTAAATAAAATAATAAATAATTTAAATAAAATAATAAATAATTTAAATAAAATAATAAATAATTTAAATAAAATAATAAATAATTTAAATAAAATAATAAATAATTTAAATAAAATAAAATAAAATAATTTTTTTAAGAAAAAAATAGAGAAGGTGGTAAATATATTTCGGAGAGGGCATGGTACTCTTTCCCGTACCGATATTTTTTGGTAAATTTGCACATAACAGGTAAATATACACATAAATATTACTGAAACGATGGGGTCCCTGCTGCTACCTCGCGAACAAAAACAAAAATTTCTGTCATAATTCTTGAAATAAAATTGTTGGCTGTAAACCGTCGATGCAGCATAGAAATGAACAATATTTCGTATGGAACTATATTCTCATTTTTTTGTGGCATGCAATATCGGTCAATATATTTTTGAGGATGCCGCAATATCGATTCAGGCAGCAAAAATATTTATATAGTGACCGCATATATGGCGCATATAATTTGCACCGGTATGCAGCATAAGAATCAAAAATTTCAGTTTCATACCACATATTGTGCATTTGTGTGCGTGCTACCATGTTTTAAAACCAACAACCATTATATTTTAATTAAGAAATAAGACAGTTTTATTTTTATTCAATAGCTGACACCAGGGATCCTAACTTAACGTGGTTCCTCGTATTTATTATAAGGACCTAGCTATAATACCCGGTGCTGCCCGGGTTTTCTTCAATGAGGCTTTTAGGATCACGTCTAAGTTTACCAATATGGCGACTTCCTGCGCGACTCATGAAATAAACAATTCTAGATTTAAAGAAACGTAGAAATGAATATGTTTTCCTTTTTTTTAAAAGGTCACACACACACACACACACACACACACACACACACACACACACACACACGCACGCACACACGCACACACACACTGGGTATTTCGATCCCCCCCCCCCTGAACTTCAAGTTAGCTATCTCTGCCTATTTCTGCTTCAAAAATGCTTAATTAAAGCTGTGGAATTTCTTCAATGTACTTTATGGGTCCATATTTAGTTTTAAAACAACCTAAACTATATGAATTTATGCAGTTGAATATTAAAAGACAATACAGACACATTTTCAGTTTCGAGCTTGAGAAGATGTAAATAAAATGTTGAAATCAATGTTATTGCATTGATATCCAACTCAAAAGTAATCCCGGCTAATTACTTCATATTTAATCTCCTGGGCTTCGTATATCTTTAAGCGAACTTAATATATTTCGAAAATCAGGAATTCAATACAATTTTTAAAGTTATCGATGTGGCGGAAACCCCCACTAAATTTCCGCATTTCTACAGTGAAATTGGCAATTTTAACACAGATATGCAAAAAGCTCTCATTATTGGGAGGATTGAAAAAGGGGCAAACCATTATAAAGGCATAAAATATTATACATACATACATATTTGCCCTGCTCTGAACGAACTAAAACCATTGTTGCCCGACAGTTTTTTGCCCATTTGGGGCATTTGCCCTGCTCTGATAAAATTTTAATGTAGCCTATCGTTCAAGGCGGGTCCCATTTGGTATATATGCAAAATGTGGCGACGATCGATCTAAAATTGTGGATTTGTTTAAACAACATACACACAGACAGACAGACAGAAAATCAATTTTATATACTGTACAATATTTTTATACTGTATATGGAATTATACATAAATGAAATATACACAGGTTGAACGTGACCTATTCTGCCAAACGAAAGGGAGTGATACACCAGTCGAGTGAAACATAAAACACCCTACCAACACCCTGTCCTCTTTTTAACTGTTTTCGAATTACGGAGGATAATCAATCATGGAATAAAAATGCATCGAGTTCAAATTTGTTAAGTTTTCGAGAGAACAGAATGCAAACTGAGCACATGTGTGCAAAGAGCAGAAAGAATCCTATAAGGTGACACCATTTTTATCAGACTATCTGGTGTTATTTGCGAGCTACGAGTGCTGGAAGATCCGCAAAAACCATATTGTCACCAAAATTTTAAATCTTCAATTTCATCCTTCTAGTTGCAATCGGTCAAATCTACCAAAAAGTTGTTATACCATATCGGTGTTCTGGATCAGAACAAATACAGCTTTTTGTTAGCAATGCATCACTGAAATCTACGCTTGTCGAAGGAGAGGTTCGACGAAAATTCGGAATTGGCGGATACAGATTTTTGCGGCAATTCGATTTTGCAGAAGAAAATCCTCTAAAGCGACACTATCTCCATCAGGATAACACTTGGTCAGCTACAAGTGCGTTAGCAGCACTATGACAAGCATTACACAGAAGCACGTTCCAACATGCACCAATTCGTTAAAGGTTCCGCAGAGGAATATGGACGAGAGCTTCATATGCGGTTTAGTAGTAGCAGTCAGTTTGCATTTTTTCTGGTGTTTATCAGGGTCTGTCCAAGCTTCTCAGTCACATTATTTGGCCATCCTGAGCCCGCCAAGTCTTGACCCGTACTGCAAATCAGCTATGGTTCTATAAGCGAGGAGAATTGCAGTTTGTTGACTACTTTGTCGTCGCCAACAGTGTAGAAAATTTACAATTAGCGGTTTGATTGATTTTAGATTTTTGTAGGTGGCATTGCTTTTGAATTGTCATACTTCTTCCCGAATTTTGATTTGAAAGAGAAAAAAAAAGTCACTTTAGAAATTTTTTATGCGAATAAATCACTTTTTCACTTTTTTTAAGTGATCGAATCCAGTGATTATATTTTCTGGGCATATAAAATGCAGATTCGGGCATCTATTATTTTCACCCCTTCGCTTTCAAGGTATTAGCAAGAAATTCGGGTGATCTCTATTCGACGAATGAGCGATAAATATGGTAACCTTATCCTAACCTAACCGCATGTTAGAAAACGGAAAAGAAGTCGAAGGAAAATGATAGAAGATAAGAAAGAAAATGTGAAAGGAGGACATTATACTAGATAAGTTTAGGTGAGAGAGAAGATAGAGATAAGAGAGAGTAAGTATATATATATATATATATATATATATATATATATATATATATATATACGAAGTAGATTCCTCTTTTCACCCTAACCTTATCTGCTCTTTTTTGCTCTTATCTGTATATAGTAGACGGAGGCATCATATTTATGGGTGAAAAATCTGTAATAATTGTATAGAAAAGGAAGATAAAAAAGAAAAAAACTTCGTAGGGTTACATTAAATTTTCGCGATGATGAGGAGAGAGGAAAGAAAATAGAGAGAGCTTGTTTGAGTTTATTCTACAGGCTTTGGACGCAATATTACGGCATTGATCGTAAACTGGTTAAGTTACGTGCCCGATCGTTGCATGCAAACTTTAGGAGATTTGTTCATCTCCCGGATATTCACTATCACTGTTAGCAAAGAAATATTCCACTACTTTATAACCTAGTTTGAATTCTCAAGGTAAGAATTCTATAATTATCTGGTATTTTATAATAATCTTCGAAATTTCCGTTACTCTTTATCGTCGAATGAGATAGCACAACTCAATTCTATCGCCACGGGAAATTTACTTCGTGGTGAGTTGCACCGGAAGTGTAAGTACCTAATAGCATGAGTTCATATCTACGTTGTGCCTGATTTTTCAATGCTGTCATTTATATTTCCGAAGTGAAGGGATTGAAATTTAATTATCGAATTTCGTACCGTTTGCAGGCCTATTGTTCTCTGTGGCGAGACTTTTTAACAGGGAAACCGGCTCGCATTCGTGCCTCGATGTTAGGAACCACAGAAAGCAAACTTCAGCTGACAACCGGTGGGGTTTGAACCCAGGACTTCGTCTGCGTGTCCGCAACTATGACCAATCGGCCACCACAGAGCCGAATGATATGCTATAACCTTTTTTCTCCATCATTTTACTTCCATGAGGTACATTTATTTAATTAAATGACCATGTTGATGGTTAAACCACCTACAGAAATCCTATAAGACAATGCAAGTGTATTAACCGGTTTTCGGAAATATATGCATTCCACATTAAATAAAACATTCTGATATTAATTAGTTTTCTCAAGAAAATTTGCACTTCGTTTCTATTATCAATTTCTTCTGACAATACCTTAAACGGCGTCCAATTTCTTTTGAAAATAGAAACGGCCGAGTTTCGAACCCTGAAATGAAACTCAGCAATGTCTTTATCAGAGCGGCATCTACCACTAGAAATTACATTTCTGGTGGTGATTTGCTTCGACCACTTGGCATACTCGCTACAAGTTATTGCTCGTAAGTAGATATTGCAAAATGTTGATTCTCCTCAATATTTCCTTCAAAGCAATATATTTATTAAGTATCCGTATAACAACAGACACGAGATCTTGTACAAGTTACGAACATATGGAATGAAAGCAATCTGTGTTTTTTAGAAAAATTTACCCACCGATGTACAAAAATCTCAATAAATTGCCCTCTATATCACAAAATTAAATTTTTCCTTAATACTAAAAGTTATATTGAATGTTTTGGGAATATGCTATAAGAGCTGGAACTTCTCTGGACTCGAAAAAACGCCATGTCGGGTCACCCTAACGTTCCAAGAAACAAGAAAACTTTCCTATTTTTTTATTCTTATATATAATATTTTGAAGCTCGACGGAGCCCGAAATTGGATTTTCTTCGATGCCTTCTCATTTATTCATAGATTTCAAGTTTCGTTAAAAGAAATATCCATATTTTGAAAAAAAAATGAAGAAAAATAGAGAGAGAGAAAGAGGAACGACAGAAAACTTATCGATGCGAAAAACATGAGGAAAAAATGCTTATGAAAAAAAATGTTTTAAAGTAGTGTTTGGATGTGGGTTTTGTTATGTGATGAAAAACATTATTCCTTTTTTTTGTTATGTGTATATCCTGCAAGTTTTATTTTATATCACATTTTTTAATTTTTTTTCGTATATGCATCCGATTCAACTTTCTTTTGCAGGGATGAATTTTATATTAAAATATATTTCTTCAAATATATTTTTATAGTAATTAATGTCAATTATTTTTGAAAACCTGACTTAAATGTTGAAAGGCTATTAGGCTGATACTTTTCATCTGCGGTTTTGCTAACAATCCCGTCGGTACCCTTATCGAGTTTATCGATAAAATGTGATAAAGTATTGGCCCAAGAACACCTCCTTCAAGGGGGACTCCAATGTTCACGTCTGTCGAATCAGAAAATTTCCCGTTCAACATAACCCGTTGTGACCTATATTCTATACAACTCAACAAGTTGCGTCCAAATCTCATGAAAATGCTTCAAGAGTTTACCATGTTGCACCCGATCAAATGCCTTCTATAAATCAAGATAAAAAATATCGATGGTTTTGCTTTTTTCCCGAATCCTTAGTCACGTGATTATAGAAGCAAAGGAGATTTGTTGCACATGAACTCAAGAAATACGTTTGTAACGTTAAAAAATGAAAGGAAATTCAATCGATCCTCCCTCGGTTTACGAACTTGATTCGTTCCTGATGTCTAATCGTAAATCGAGAGAATTTTGTCGTTGGCAATCTACGTAGAATTATTTTTACACTACTAGAAATGTGTTCCTGACGTCCCAATGATTTCAAGAGTAAACTTTTATAGCAACTCCGGTGCATAACCTAAAACCAATGGTTTTCGTTAACCTGACACTGAAGAGAATGATCATTATGCTAGAGATATGAAATTTAAACGTAACTAAAACGACTCCAGGTCCATGTCTGGTTTTGTTAACATTATCTTTAAATAGCATGCTCAACATTTAAAAGAGTGCGGGCCACTTCTTTGGTTCGAAAACGTAATGAGGGCCACTTCGCCCCAACTGCAGTTGTGAAAATTCCGTGCGTTACTCTCATCGTGATGCCATTTTGACCTCAGCAAATATTGGTACTAAGGCCACTTATGTAACCTGTAATTGTACTGCTGGCCGCTTGAGTAATCTGGAACTAAGCTGCGCGTCCCTTAAGTGATCCAGAACTGTGCCGCGGGTTGCGAAAGTGATTCAGAACTGTTAAGTCTCTCTCAAGTGATGTGGAAATATGTCGCTGGTCACTTAAATGATGTGAAACTATACCACGGCCCAATTTAGTGATGAGAAACTGCAAAATGGGTCAGTTCGCAGCGGTTCGCTTACCTAAAGTGATTTGTAGATGAACCAATTAGTTTATTTAAAAAAATTAAGTTTGAATTCGCGGGTCACTGATTCCGAGAGCAACATTTGATCATGGATGGAGCATGTAAAATCTATAATATCAGTCTCAAAACCTTCAAAAACTCTACCGCAACACAATCTGGCCTTGATTGTATTTATGGTCAAAATTCCTCTGTGTTTATTACTTACTGCTTAGCTTCGTCAATAAGAACTTGCATTGTAGCATATTAATTTTTTTCCAGAAGTCACTGACTATGTCAAATATTCTTATAAAAAATATTTATATATATGCATTTATTGATTTTATTATTATTATTTTTGTTTGATTTTGCATTTAGAGCTTTATAAAGATTGAAATTCTCATTATCTGAATGACAGGGGTCGTATTTAGCGGACAGGGACCTATCAGCACACTCTCTGTCAAAAAATAAATAAATAACATAAATAAATAAATATCCGTAAGGTACAAGGATTTCCGAAATATGATACTTCCCTCGGGATTTCGTCCAGCTTGTGTTTTTGTAATCGGAATCATTGTTTTTATAGCAAACCGAGCCGTTAGTAAATCGATGCATGGCTAAGAAATAGTTCAACGTTTTTCTTTTGCCACTTTACCTCCAAATTCTGGGAAAAGCGTGATATTCTTCATCCGAGCCGCATACGAAATATATATTTTTGCGTAATTGCGCAATTTCCTCACCGGTTTTCTCTTCTTCTTTCTGAAAATGCCAGACAACACCATCAAAAAAGTTTTATCTTTTTGAAATCCAAGAAAAATTAATGTACGGTTTTGGCCATTGAAACCGTCCGCCTCAGTCATTTTCTGAGGCGCGCTTCATGTTGCAGAGATTTCCTTCTCTTACTTCTTGGAAGAGTTATTGACTATTGCGCCATTATTCTTCATCAATCATCCCTAGAGTCAAGTGGTATGTGTTATATATATATATTCTTCTTTTTGTTATTCCTTTTTCTTGTATTCTTCAGAATCATCGTTGCTTCTCTTCGGCCGTGTTCGGCTTTCCACGTCTAACATTTTGGGGTTTAATGGCTACCAATGCGATCCATCAGTCCGTAACGTTTTCCGGAATGAAGGTGAATCTATTCTGACGATGAATATCAACACTTTCTCACGACATTTCTTTTCTTTCTATCACCAATTAATACACTCTATGGATCGATGATTCCCAACGTGGGGCTCCCGCCACCACAACGGGCGATAATTTGATTTTTAGGGGGGAACGATTTGACAATGATTTTTTCTATTAAGACTTTAAACTTTTTCGAACTTCCACCATTTTTATCTGGTAATTTTTTTTTAAACAATTTCTTTGTGAATTTCTTTAATTTTCCTCTTTTGATGTTTTTTTTCCTTAACGTTTTATGTTTCACTGAAAATTTGCGCCAGTAAGACAAAGTCCATGGAACCCTGTGTCAACAGAATTAAGAAAAATGAGGGTCTCCTTTTAAAAATATATATTGTTTTCAGCAAACTACAAATAATGAGTTAATTAAGAGTATCCACGCTGTTAATATAACTATATGAAATAAGGAGGGCATAGTTGTGTCTTCAGTGGTGTAGATGGTTGCATGCTTGTAAGATTTGAAGAGGGTCTGGTTCGAGTTTCGGTGGAAGTTAATGACTTTTCTTTCCGAGTTCACCTCGGAATAATATCCAGAAAATATCAGTTTCCTCAGTACGCATATACTTTCGGCCTGTTTTGCTGTGCTCGAGACATTTTGTCCACTATTGCCGTGAATATCGTCGGTGCAATGGGCGGTAAGCAAGGAGACCTCCTCGGAAGACTGATCTACTGCGGCTTCGGCTGAAGACACCAGGGAATCTTCTGTATCGTCATTGTGACGTGGAACAAGTGATGTATCGATGACATCGATGGCTGGCCGATATTCTTTCGAGGACGTCATTCCGTCTCCTTGCTTGCTGCCACCTGCAACGATGATGCCCACCGCAGTAGTGCATGGAATGTCTGTTGATAAAAAGAGTCCAACGTGGCATGACAGCCCGAAAAGTATCGATACCCTCATAAGCTCCGGCCGTGAAAGCCTACCTACTCTATTCAATGGGTTAATTGTTTTCTTATCCAAGATGACAGACCACCCCCCCTCCCCCTCCCATGAAGTATCTCTAAGGACCCATGGTTAAGAACCACTAGTTTTCACCTCTCAGGAAATGACTGTTTTAGTTCCCTCAACATGGATGTTTACTTTTTTTTGAATAACAAGAATTGTAGGGAATATGGAAAAGGAAAGATCTAGAGCGGTTGGGGGTTAGGGTTGCAAAATTGAGAAGGATAAAAAAAAGTGAAAAAACGGAACTTTGTAAAAGAGCTATGAAGTTTCACTGGGAGGGGGAAGGGTTAACCACCTGCCTAAAGTTCTAGTTACGAGAGAGAGGATGAACATCAGGATTTTTCAGAGATGCTTTTGTGGGACCTGACCTAAAGAAGGTTGGGAACCACTGCTGTAGATTATGTCTGAGTTACGCTACATTGAAAAGTGGCGTTTATTCCGTTGATATTAGGAAAAAAGTCACCCAACGAAGAATTTTTTTAGTTGGTGATTTTTTTTTTGAGTATTATTGGCAAAGTTTACCTACTTTTCCACCTTCGTTGACGTTGGCTTATGAGTAAAACTTATCCCAGTACCGTAATCTGGGGAGAATTCGCACCTGGAGGGATAAATTTACTCCAATCCTGAAAAGAGATACAACGTTACCTAGCGGTTATTCTAATGAAAATTTCCAGATGGTTTTGATTTTTCCCGACAAGAGACTTTATCGGTGAACACATGTTATTGAGATAGTGATGCAAGTGTTATTTTAGATACCGTTTTTGCCTAACATATCTGCGTTTATTGATTTCACATGGAATTGTTATCAAGAAAAAATTGCATTTTGTTGTCAATAAACGATCCAAGGGTGTTCCTACCTTTTACCATTGGTAAAAAAAATGCTCCTATTAGGAAATATTACTAAAAGTATTATTTATCCATTGATTTATTTCAAACTTTTACCATAATATTTTTGATTCTGTATACTATCCTATGAACTTTGCATATCTCTAATACTTAATTTCTTTTAACAGATGTTTTAAAAAATACATTAAAAACAGCTTGTGTGCATGATAAAACTTAAAACTGCTTAAAATTAATGTAATTGAAAAAAAAATAATGATTCAAAATAAAGGAAACTGTTTAGTTCATAAAATGATGAAAGTCTTGGATATTATCATTAAAAATATTAAAAATTTTAATTTTTTTATTACCCAAGTATTTATGAATAGATATCAAATCGTTTTTGTCATTTTATGGAAAGAACAGTTTCCTTTATTTTGTGTCAATTTTTGTTCAATTTCATTGATGCCATGTTATTTTATCATGCACGCAAGCTATTTTTGATGCGTTTCGTTTGAAAATTTGCGAAAAAACAAGTACTGGATGTATATGCAAAATGTTGTGCTGGTATAAGATAGCTTACACAATCATACATATGCGGTAAAAATTTGAAATAAATCAATGTAAAAATAATATTTTTAATACTGAACCTTCCAAATAAGAAAGTTTTTTACTATGCTAAAAGGTAGGAGACCCCTTGATCAGAAACTAATCGCTGTAAAATCTATAAACTGATTGTTTTTAAAATCATACCTATAAAAGTTGTAACTAACTGGTTATATATCATTATATGCGCGATTGTACAAAATTTGATTGTAATAAAGTTCTGAGCATAACTGAGGCTAATTTTTCACTACATGAAATGTCGTGTGAAAACCTTAAATTAGTTTTTTTTTTTACTTCAGTTCAAGCTTAATTCAAATCATTATCAATCCCATTACGTTCAGAGTGAATACTGCTGATCTCTTATTTTTTATAAAAAATACCGAATTCGATTCACATATCCCCCATCTTTTTTACACGTTAAAATGAGTTGAATTGCACTTTTGTGAATTTGGGTCATTTTTATCCATTGAAGACTAAAAAAGAAATCCAGTTTCTACCCAGTTTCCCGTAAATTTATGTGGTAACACATTAAATTTTAAGTGGGCCAGTGTTTTGGACAGTGCTCCAAAAAATGACTTTGTAAGAAATAATTATTACACTAGAGCTGGTGCAAAGTAGCCCGCTCTCCTATGTATGGGTTACTTTACACCCTTTAAAAAAATTGACAAAAATTAGAAAATAAAATGGTGATGGGTTTTTTATTTTTGCATACTTGTACTTGAATTATCTTAAAATGTACCAGAATCCTTTTAAACAAGCATTTTTTATATTTGCTATGACTAACATAAGTTGTTCCGAATAAACTCTCAAACACGGCGCAAATTTGTCCCGCGCGTTTTACAGTTTATTCATTAAGAGAGCTTAACCTTACTTCATTACAACATTTTTTCCTCTGAGGATACTGTTCTGAGTGGTTCAACTTTACACCGTTTTTTGAAGGATTTAAAGATTACGAATCACATCAAGAGATTCTTGACTTTATCCAAAATCAACGACATCGTCAGCTTTGCACGTCCCAAAAGTTCATGCCTAATTAAAAAAATCTCATTAAACTTTTTTATTAACAAAATATTTACTTTGTGAAATCACTGTCCATGACACCTCAATAGGTGAGCCAACAGAGCCCCGAATGAAAGAGGCGGTCCGAATTATTGAAAGCTTACACCAAATCTGAATTATTTCGTTAATATATTCTGAAATTTTCTCATTAATTTTCAGTTGGTTTTAATAAATTGTCGATTTTTTTTCCAATAGCTATTGAAATGTTTTTCATAGATTCTAGAAATGTTGTTTTTCATTAATTTCAAACCGTTATTCCTGAATTTTCTTTCTATTTGTTCAAATTCGCATATAGATAATTTTCGGCACATTTCATTTATTTTTCTTATACCTTATATATATACATTATCAAATTAATTCAAGTAGCCTCGTCCATGAAAGAGTGTCTACACGTCACAGCCCAGCTCAGGGGTCCTCGGGCAAAATTGGAACTTCTCGCGCTCCACCAGCTGATTTATGTAATCTTAATAGATACACACAGCTATTGAAAAGTGTTTTATTAATTACTGATTTAATTAATTAATTACCTAAAATGATTGTTTGATTATTTATTCCGGTAATTCTAAAATTATTTTCCTTCTTGATATATTTTGAAATCATTTCTTCCAATAATTATGCAATTTTTTTCAATAATTATTTTACTTATTGTGAAACAATTTCTATCAGAAATTACGAAATTTCATTGATTACGTAGAAATCTACGTAATCATTTATATGCTATTATTTTCGCTAATATCGAACTTATTTGTTTCAAAAATTCAAAAAAATATTTCTTTCATCCATTCTGAATTCCCATAAACTCTGGAATTACCTCCTTCGTTAATTCCGAGTTTTTATTAATTTGTTCCGGTATTATTCCATTCCTTTATTTACTAGAATTATTTCATTCATTGATATTATAGAATTATTTCATTCATTGATATTATAGAATTATTTCATTCATTGATATTATAGAATTATTTCATTCATTGATATTATAGAATTATTTCTCATTAATTCCGAAATTATTTCTCATTAATTCCGAAATTATTTCTCATTAATTCCGAAATTATTTCTCATTAATTCCGAAATTATTTCTCATTAATTCCGAAATTATTTCTTTCATTTATTCTCTCTTTTTTTAGTTCTATAATTGATCGTTTTGTTTTTCAATGTTTCAAACCATATTCTGAAAATGATTGAGGGTCACGATAAAAAAACTCCGAGCACCAAATGTACCCTGCGGTCGAAGCTTTGAAGACCACTGGTCTAGCTTATACCAACGAGCACAAAACTCCATACATAAAAGGACTGTGTTAATGATAAAAATACTTTCATTTGTCTCTTCTTTGTTCCTTCCGTCACCACAGTGGTGCTTGGCTAAAGTGTTTTTCTGTAACTCCCAACTTCGAGGCACAAATGCGAGCCGATCTCCCCGTTAAAAAGCCTCGGGCCTACAACGGTACAATTACCCATTCATTACACTTCACTCATAGTAAGAAAATTGGTGGCAGGTGGCAGCACTGCACATAACAGGCCTCACACAGAAACAACTTTCACGTTAGGTTGACAACACGTACACGTACATTCCAACATGTACCAATTCGTTAGAAGTCCCGCAGAGGAATGTGGACGAAGTGCATGCACGTAGTAGTAGTCTCTGCTTTGCTAAATGATGAAAAACAGGGCGTTTAATTTCAGAAAAGAAACAAGTCAAGCCTCGTCATCATCGCCGTGGAAAAAGTATATCAGAAAACCAGCTGGAGATTGGTGAAGAAAAGAGCACATGACACAAAAGCTAAGCCAGCATCATGTTCATCTCACAGCTTCTCATGGTTCCGGAAAAATTGAGCAGCGGAAAAGAAATTCTTGCGCACAATTAGCTCCATACGGTCATGCAAAAAAAAAAAAAAAACTAAAATCACAAGACTTTTTATTCCAGGTAAAAAATGATGAGAAAAAATAGTCTCTTTTTTGTCAACCCTGAGAAAAAAAATTAAATTGATTATTTTTCACCAGCTTTGAACATTAAAAACATTGCAGAAAACTATAAAAAAAAACCTTTTGTTCGATACTCCCAAATAGCTTATGGCTATTTTCTGAATAAACTTCGAGGCAAAATAATAACTATTTCTAGGGAATTTCCATAAACTTTAGAAGTTGTTTTTTCAATGATTCGAATAAATTTATTTTAACTATGTTAAAAATTATACTATACTGATTTCCATAATTAAATCGGTACCCAATCTAATATCGTTTTTAATATTTCTTACGAAAATAAATAAATGATAATTCATATAAATATATTCAATATTTATTTAATTTTGTTATAAGGTATTTGTTTTGTGTTTTTTATAGATTCGTAGTAATGTTTATATTAAAATTTTGAGTGATTGGCGTATCACATAATTATTACTGTATATATAGAGAGGTTTGGATTGAAAAACTAATTCATATATGTTTGTTTTTCTTCAAGAAAACGTGAGCAAGGGATACTGTAGCTCGTTCGAAACCGCCGATAGCTGTATCAATGTTAATTTTTTAGCTCGATATTTGAAGAATGCACTCGACGGTTCACCCTTAAATAACTTGGATACAAATTACCCGATAGTGTGAGCCTACGCAGCTACGTGTGCAGGAGACAGGAACAGCACTTTGTGTACCATTTTATTATTACTTGTTATTTGTCATTTGACTAAAAGAAGTTTCAGTAAATTTGCGTAATTTGGAAACGGTGAACTTATATGCCGGATCGTTAACCAAAAGATGGTCTCCCTTGATATTCCGCTCATGCAGTACTATGCTTATTTTAGTTCTGATAATGCGACAGTTACTAAACTTAGGAACGCTCGAAACCATAAATATGTCTAGGGAAGACACACCATATAGCCGGGCCTACTCGGTCCCCTACATTGTATCACAAAACGTACGAACACCATATTTTTCGTATAAACCGCAGATCAAATGCCAAAAAAATACCGTAGATTTCTTAACGCGGATCATATACCACTGCAACTAGTTTACAGATGCCTCTCTAAAAGGTAGAAATAAATATTTAGAAAGTAGAAATAAGGTGAAATAAACAAATATTACAGAAATAAACACTTTTTTTTTATAAATCAATTTGTAAAAAGTATATGTATAGTTTTTACTCATCTATAGATTGCTGTAGATGATTATTTTCTACGAAAATTCGAAAAATGAACCCTTCTATTTTTATTTCATTATGACTTCTATTTTATTTCTACATGCGGATTATATGCCAAAACAGATTTTACGTAAGATAGTCACTTTAGGTTTCGTGAAATGTTCATAAATTAAATATTCAATATGTGATGTGCAACTAGGATTGCAATAAATTACGGAGCATGACGAAATATTCAGCCACAGCTACATACCATGTGAGAAGACCATTCACGGTAAGTTCATAAGTAAATTAAGGTAATTGTAGGCATGAAATCACACAAGATTTATGTAGTATAGCAAGGTGCCTTCTCTTCACTGGTTATCACAACATATACAGAAACTGGCTGTTACGTTAAGATGCTGAATTGTGTCAAGAAAAATTCACCTCAACCTCTACGTGGGACTCAAAGCTACTCCTTCACGTTTTTCGGGCTAGTTCACTACCATTACGGTATAGAAGCAGATAGAATGTTTCTTCCTTGGAGCTTATATGCTGATCTTTACGGTGAGATGGACGGTGACAGAAAAGTGGCAGCCTTTTGATGTCACTTATAAGTCGTATTGCTGTCACCGCACATCGCATGGGGTTCTGTTCAATATATATATATACACTCCAAGGACGAAATAATCCAACTGCTTCTATAGGATAGTGTTAGCGCACTCGTCCGGAATGTGAGGGGGTTGTAGTTGTGGGTCTCTGTAGAGGCAGGGGTGAGTTTTTCTGTTTCACAAACATCAGCATCTCTACATAACAGCTGAAAACTGTCTATTGTGTGGACTTTCTTAAAATATCCTCTATGGCACGATTCTGTAACTATTTTTAATTGGTCCTGATTCTCTGAGTAACGTGTAAAAACAATGGTACCTGTCCTATCTAAAGCTGTAGAACATTTTGCACAGACAAACTTATTTCATGCTCACTCTCCATATAATTTTGAATACCGAGAATTCTCCATCACTTTTGCATACGTCGTGTAATTGCAATATTCGTATTTTTTTTTTCTGAACCGAAACTTTCGTAGCCACGTAAGTGAAATAAATTACACGAATTCCGATAACAGAGTTTCTGCATTTCAAAAATCTTAGCGACTCAAGCAGAACACATGTTGTGAACTGACTGAGAACAAGCTCGTGTGAATGTGCGCAAAAGTGACAGGGATAGTGATTATGGGGACTACGCGGTATGTGTGCGTGTGCAGTCAGGCTTATAACGGATGAAAGTGCGCAGGGATATAAATTGAGTTATTCAAGCCGAGTTTCGCCACCCCGGTATGAGTCTCCGGAAATTTCATATGCATTCATTAATCACCAGGCACATCACAAGGCGTTTCAATTAGTTCACGGTGTCAAATCTTCACCCCCCTTCTAGATGTCGGATTTTACGGCAGTTATGGAGCTGGGAAAGCGGGGTTGCTGTGGAAGCCGAAGAACTCTCTCTCTCTCTCTCGTTCACACCATCACCATCAGGAAGAGCTCCGTCAAACCTGGTGCGATGGTGGTTCACTCTTCGCTTCACGTGGGGATCAGTGTCGGTGCGGGTGGCAGCGCATGAGAACGGAGAGAAATTCGGTCTCATCCATAAAATGATAGATGAGGTCAAAGCAGACCATTGACAGCGTTAAACACTTAGCTACTTTCAAAGCCAGACATAACAGACACATTCGGACTCCACTGACGCCAGTCACACAGGATAAGGGTCCACATGATGCGTTTATATTAATATATAATAATATTTAAGAAGAGGAGGGCAAAAATAAGTCTTTGTTTAGTTCGAATCCATTTATTTGACAAAAGAAGGAAATTCTGTGAAGAGTAGCCATTCATTATAATTTATTTTCCCTGGACTGAAACTGATGTATTAGCTTACAGCCTTCAGGATGAAGTTTCATTTTCCTGATGAGCTTGAATTTCAATGAACGTAATGAATCGCTACAACTACTTAACCGTACATGCATCTCATATGCATCCCCCTGAGGAATTTCTAACGATTTAGTGCATGTCGGAATGTACTGCGTGAGCATATGTGTAACCCTAATTTAAAGTATTCCTGATGGCAGAATTAATCGTGTCTCATGTTCTTGTGATGTCATCTGTCAGCAATATTAGAAGTGAAAATGGCAGATGCTTGAAGTTTCGTGATGAAACATTATTGATCCAGGGAGATAGAGATTACGCATGCGATACTCCTCATTTAAAAATCACGCAGTATTAGTTTCTACTCGTTCGGTAGCTGCAGCTCAGAGTCTCAAGCAGGATAATTTCATGTTATTTACAATGTGTTATGACAGGATTCCAAAATTACAGACCCAATATTCCATCATAAGTTTTCATTAAAAAATATAGGAACATTTTCATTGCAATGACGCAAAAAAGAACACTTTAATCGGTCTCAATATAATCAGAAAACCTGTTTTGTATAAACTGTCAAACTCAATTATAACGACAGCGAAGATTTCACGAAATTTCTTCGTCATCAGCAAAGTGTCATCGCAACCGAAGTAGACGACGTTTTCCAGACCGTATTTGATGAAAATATTATCATATGCATTAAATACATAAACACGGTTTGCATTCCGATTCGGATGAGGGGTGACCATATTTGATAGTTAAAATACGTCAATTGCGATCTTAAATATACCGGAAATTGTGTGTGTGTGTGTGTGTGTGTGTGTGTGTGTGTGTGTGTGTGTGTGTGTGTGTGTGTGTGTGTGTGTGTGTGTGTGTGTGTGTGTCAGTTCTCGCTAAAAGTGCATCCAATTACCTGCGAAAGTCACCTATCCTTTTAATCACCCATGGTGAGAAATACTGTGCTACAGCAAGTCTGCGGTGATTTAAAACGTACTTAATGGGAAAAAATTGGCAAAGATGCAAGATGAATAATTGTAGTCATATTTATTTTAGACTAATATAACCCAAATTTATTTACTGTATTATGCAAATATCTTCCTCCTCAATGCGATTAAAGAGTATGATTAAAGCAGTGGTTTTCTCAAACTTTTTCGACCATTATCTCCTTTGTCCAGACATTGTTCATACACGACATCCCAGAACGGTTCAGAAAAATAGTACATCAAAGCACATTAATATCGCCAGCTCGCATCGCGACGTCCACACCAGCTGGAATGCACACTTTTAAAAACACTGAATTTTACTCCAGTAAATTTCGTTCAAATTACGGGACTGTTTCTGGTTTACAGAATGGCAACTCCTCTGTTTTGTTTATCTTATACAATTTACTTTTGATATGAGTGGCAACTATCAGTCTTGTTTACGCTGCCATGCTGTACGGTTGTATCTGTCTATCTCTCTATACAATTAAACTTATATTACGGGATTCCCTGCGCCCAGTCAATGTGTTTGACTATGAATTTAGTTTCATAATTTTCACAGGTTATGTCCCCAGCCCCTGTTGACAAGTTAATTGTAAGTTTTGAGGGATTTATGTTCTTTGTGAACAAGTTCTAGTTTCCGAATCCGTTAGTTTACGTTTCGACTACCACGATGGCTGCAGTTGAGATTTCGTCAATCAACAAATTCGACGGCTCGAATTATTCCCAATGGAAGTTCTTGGTGAACTGTGCGTTGAAAGCTAAAGGAGTCTACGACGTGGTTGTAGGCGAGAATGCTAAACCGGATGCAGGTCCTGCCCTCGCACGATGGGAGAAAGCTGACGCAACAGCGATGTTTGTTATCACCTCGGCGATGGAGATGACCCAGATATCCTTGGTGCAGAACTGTCGTTCCTCGAAAGAAATGATTGACAAACTAGACTCGATTTATCAGCAAAAGTCCACTTTCAACAAAATGTTATTGCTGGACAGATTTCATCAGCTGAAAATGGAAAGCAGCGAGTCAGCTGTGGAGTATATAGCGAAAGTTGAAAACCTCGCTCGTCAAATCACGAACGCTGGTGAAGAGGTGAGTGATGTTACAATCACAACGAAGATTCTAAGTACTTTGCCGACAAAATACATGAACTTTCGTCAAGCCTGGTTGTCTATGGATTCAAGTAAGCAAACGGTCGCCAATCTAACGGCACGTCTCATCGATGAAGAGCTTTCGATTTCGCGCAACGAACAGAGTGAAACTGCGTGTGTCTCAGTTTCTAAGCCGAAGAAGTACTATTCGTCGAAAAACAAAAATTTTCAGAGTCATGAAAAATCCGAAAAGCGTCTCGACAAGTCGAAAGTGATCTGTTATTCTTGCCGAAGGAAAGGGCACTATGCCTACGAATGTAGACAACGAAAGCACGACTTCAATCGTCGTTCGTCGGAAAATGGTGGTGCATCCAATTTTACCGATGTAAATCATGATTTGCTCAGTGCTGAAAGTGTCTCCAGTGCTCTTCAATCAGATGAAAATGAATGGATTCTTGACAGCGGCGCATCTGCTCACATGACGTGTATTAAAAGGTGTCTTAGTGATTATCAAGAGGCAGATGGTCAAATTAAGCTCGGCAACAACACTGAATTACCCGTTCTTGGTAAAGGTAAGGTTTTGATTAAGAAATTCGTGAATGGTACATGGAATAATGGGGAGATCCATGAAGTATTATATGTCCCTGGTCTAAAAAGAAATTTACTGTCGGAAGGTGTACTGGCTGCCAGGAATATGAAGATAATTAAAAAAAATCACTGTGTGAAAATTTATAATGACAATAGATTAATTGCTGAAGGTATTCGTACTGCAAATAATTTGTATAAAATGCTTTTCAAAGTCATATTTAGTGATGAGGTAAATATTACAAGTAACAACGACTTGCAATTATGGCATGAAAGAACTGGTCACATAAATATGAAGGCTCTTAAAGAGCTATGTGAACGAAATATTTTGAAAGAAAATATTAATTTTTCTGATGCCGAAAAATTCTTTTGTGAGGCTTGTCAGTATGGAAAGCAACATAAGCTATCTTTCACAAGAAGGGAGCATAAATCGACTATCCCAGGTGAACTAATTCATTGTGATCTTTGTGGACCGATGTCTGTTCAATCGGTGGGAGGATCAAATTATTTCATTCTTTTTAAGGATGATTTCACAGGCTATCGTTCAGTTGCTTTCATAAAACACAAAAGTGATGCGTTTGAACAGTTCAGAAAATTTGTTCATCTCTGTGAAAACAAATTTCAACATGTCAAAGCAGTCAGAACTGACAATGGAACTGAATTTATCAATAACGAGTTCAACAATTTCCTTGGTCGTAAAGGCATCTTGATGGAAACAACGGCACCATACACACCCGAACAAAACGGTCGTGCAGAAAGAGACATGAGAACTATTGTTGAAAGTGCCAGATCAATGCTGTACGCAAAACAGCTACCTAAATACTTGTGGGCAGAAGCAGTGAATACTGCAGTATATATTCTGAACAGAACACCAACAAGTCAAGCTCCAAATTCTACCCCATATGAACTTTGGACTGGAAAGAAAAATTGCCTGAATCATCTCAAAATTTTTGGAAGCGAAGCGTTCATGCACGTTCCGGACTCTCAAAGAAAAAAACTGGAACCCAAAAGTAAGAAGATGATTTTCGTGGGATATGATAGAGACTCGAACAACTATCGATTATTCGATCCGAATAAAAGAACTGTGAAAGTGTCGAGAAATGTCAAGTTCGATGAAGTCCATGATGTGAAGATGCTTCCCTCAACATCCAAGGTACATGTCATTCCGGATGAAAACAATGATATAAGCCCGAACTGTGATGAAGATATGCAAGATGATATGTCTGATCGCGAATCTAAGAATCCTGATCCTGGAAGAAAAACCCGTAGGTACAATCTTCGAGATCGATCTGCAATAAAGTCTCCTTCTTACTTCGAAGCGAATATGACGGAAATCCAAACACCTGTCTCATATGAAGAGGCGATGTGTTCTCCTCAGTCACAGGAATGGAAGAAAGCGATTAAAGAAGAAATCGATGCTCTTGAGAAGAATGAAGTTTTTGACTTTGTCAATCTACCAGATGGCAAAAGGACTGTAGGTTCAAAATGGGTATTCAAAATTAAATATTTCCCAGATGGAAAAATTAAGAAGTTCAAAGCAAGGCTGTGTGCAAAAGGTTTTTCGCAGATTGAAGGAATTGATTACTCAGAAACCTATTCACCAACTTCAAGATACGACACGATAAGGGTCCTGTTTGCTATCGCTGTCCAACGCAATCTCAAGATAATGCAATTTGACAAAAAGACCGCTTTTCTCCATGGTGAAATAGAGGAAGAAATATATCTCGAGTCACCTCCGGGATTAACAAGCGATGACAACAAGGTGTGCAAACTAAAGAAGTCTTTATACGGTCTGAAACAAGCTTCAAGATGTTGGAACAAGAAATTCACAACTTTCTAAAAAGTTATGGTTTCGTACAATCAGTTGCAGATTCTTCAGTTAATTTTGGGACATTGAAATTAAAGACGGTGTTACTAGCCCTTTACGTAGATGACGGTTTACTATTTTGTGAAAATGAAGACATACTCATCGAACTCGTCAATAATCTGAAGAACACTTTTGAAGCTGTGGTGTGTGAAAAGGGACTTTTCGTTGGTATAGAGTTCATTGAGAAGAAAAATTCCATCTTCATCCATTCGAAAAGTTATATTCATAGAATGCTGAAACGATTCTCTCTTGAGAATGCAAATCCTGTGAGTGTTCCTGCGGATCCCAATGCTATAATATCTGCAGACTCAACACCACTTGAAAAAGGTTCAGTACCTTACCGTGAAGCAGTCGGAACATTAATGTTTCTAGCTATCACTACTCGTCCCGACATAATGTTTGCCGTTAATATCGTGAGCAGGTACCAAGAAAATCCTGGATTGTGTCATTGGAATGCCGTCGAAAGAATCTTCAGATACCTGAAAGTTACATCATCGTACGGAATCGAGTATACACAACAGAGCTGTGATGAATCAACCTTGGTTGGTTATTCTGACGCTGACTTTGCGAATGATGTGGACACTCGAAAATCGACATCAGGATATGTGTTCAAGATTAGCGATGGAGCTGTGACATGGGCTACCCAAAAACAGTCAGTTGTGTCTACATCAACTACAGAAGCGGAATACATCTCTGCTTCGACAGCTGTGAAAAAAACTCTGTGGTTAACTCAACTTCTCAAGGATTTTGGTGAAATTATTAATGTCGATGGAGTACCCTTGTGCATTGATAACCAAAGTGCCATAAAACTCATCAAAAACCCGGTATTCCATAAGCGAACCAAACACATAGATGTTAGGTACCATTTCATAAGAGAAAAATATGAGGATAAATCCATCTGTGTGAAATATGTTAAATCAGTTGATCAAATAGCCGATATTTTCACCAAACGCCTTCCAAAAGAGAGGTTTGAAAAATTGCAAAATATGCTCAATGTGAAAATTTCATGATTATATATATATATATATTTTTGACAATGTTTGTTTTATATATATGTTACCTGTAAACCATAGAATTGGTGGGAGTGTTGAAGTTTTATATTCTGCTGGTTTACAGAATGGCAACTCCTCTGTTTTGTTTATCTTGTACAATTTACTTTTGATATGAGTGGCAACTATCAGTCTTGTTTACGCGGCCATGCTGTACGGTTGTATCTGTCTATCTCTCTATACAATTAAACTTATATTACGGGATTCCCTGCGCCCAGTCAATGTGTTTGACTATGAATTTAGTTTCATAATTTTCACAGGGACAGTTAATAATTAATTAACTGTCCCTTTTTTTTTTAATTAACATAAAAAAAAAAACGTTGGGAAGAATAAAAGTATGGAAAAATACGGGTCATTTCGTTGAGCGAGCGTCAAATATGTTTTGTGTGTTCAATTCCTGACATCAATGTTACATACTCAAACATTAATACAATAAGATGAGCTCTAAAGTTTTTGTTTTGATGTTCGAGTATACACAACTGCAGGAAACCTAAATACAGTTGCGGAAAAAAACATATAATATATCAAAAATCATATAAAAGCAAATTCTTATAGTTACTTTATATACAATAATTCACAGTTAAAATAAGAGAAGGAAAGAATAAAGGCAAAAAAGATCATCGGTCATTTAAAAACGTTGAAATTATTAACAATCATAAAAAAATCATAATAATTATTACGTACAGCGGGATTGATTGCAACTTCAAAACAGTCTGAAGTAAAAACTACTGGGGAATTCTTCAGAAATTTCTCTGGGGAATTTCGAATGAATTGGTATATGCCGGATCATATGTGCGTGTGTCCAAATATGTTTACGTTTTAAGAGTTATACTTGTGCCGTGTTATACTGCTGCTGCCATTTTCTTATATATTTTGGAGTGAAAATGGTGAATGTTTGAATTTTCATTTTATTTTTGTATAGTGATAAAAGTTTATCTGTTCCTTGCGGAGAGAATTTATCAAATGTGAGACCAGCTCTGCTCGCATTCGTGCCTCGAAGTTAGGAATCTGCAAAAATCCAACTACAGCCGACCACACCACCGAAACTGCCAACGGAGGTTCGAACTTGGATCGTAGCAATGAGGGTCCAGCACGATGCCCATACGATCACACAGTGGCTGATGAATTATATTATTTCGAAATTAAACGTGAATACACCGTTTCGAATTTGTTCAAAAACATGCAGCTGAAAACTAATTGTGATTATTTATTTTTTTATTATAATCTGATGATGAGCAAAACAAAATTGATAAAATTTACTAATGACACATTAGATATTTATAATGATGTAATTCGTTTTCTGAACGACATCATTCATTAGACTTTAAAGTAGTAATAACATATTATCGATTGGCAAGCGTGAAGCTTTCATTAAAATTCAGTCGAAAATATTTTATTGTGCATCATATGGCGTAAACTTCCAGGAATAAGTCAGTATTTTTTCTTATCAGAGGAGTCAACGTACATAGCATGAAACGTGGACCGCATTTAAGCAACTTGAAGTGAAGTAATGCCATAAATCATACAAAGTACAGTATTTTCTCATTGGAAACGTATATTCACGAACAGATAAAAAAAAATGAAAATCTATTTGGCTCTTTTTTTTATCAATTTTGTAACATTACTAGCTACAGTATAATACTTGAGTTTTCTTCATATGCTGCCAGCATTTCAAGTGGCAAACCATCACAAAAGGATAAATATGTCTGGAAGGCATTGCTTGGGAACCGCACTCTCTAACTAAAGTAAACATTCCAAAACCAATTTTTGTGTCCCACGAACCATTGTTGCCCGACAGTGTTTCGTCAATTTCGGACATTTGCTCAGCTCTGACGAACTTTTAAAATAGTCATCATTTGAATTTGGTCAATTTCGGTATATAGGCTTAATTTGGTGACGATCGGTAAAAAATTGTAGATTTGTGTAAAGAACATACACACAGACATACTGAGAATTTAATATTATTACTATAAATTCACAATATCAATTCTTTTAGAATAACAGTGTAACCTGTTGCTCATGTTGGTTATTTTTTCCCATGCTATTTCACATAGCAGAGAAATATTAAATCTAAATTTTTCATTTATTCTTCATGATTTTCACTTACAACGAAGAACGTGACAGTATTTTGGTAACAGTTCATTCAGATTTTGTGAAAATAAAATTGTAACTGCGCATCCCTTCGTTTACCAGTACTATACGTTGCTTGGAAAATGAAAACAATATTCAATATAAAACAAATAATCATGTTATTTGCGTATATATTTCATAATCGAGTGAACTTTCCGTTTGTACTACCGAATCCTCAAAAGTTCAAAAAAGCACAGATTAGCCATTTTCAATCAGTCTTAAGCTCTGCCACAACGCACACGCAGAAAACTATCTGCTATTATTCTGCAACAAACAACTTTCATTTCCACTTGAAAACATTTCCGAATGCTAACTGAACATTTTGTTTTTAGTCTTATTTACGATTTCTCGTGTCCACGATCTATCTCAGCTGGCTAAAATACAAGATCGCACATTCACAGCGAAAGGCAATTTATTTATTCACTCATTATGCCGAGCAACCATGAGATTTTCTTCTTTTCCTACCCACTTCTCGTACTTATATATTCAGTGATTCAGCGTCGTAGCGGAAACTTAATTACAAAGAGAAGAGGATAAACAATAAAAAGAAAATTGTTGCGAAAACTAATTTGTTTCATTAAGTCGCCCACTAATGGTAAGATAAAGAGCAATGGAAACGGAAGGTGTTCTTTTAGAAAAGATTTCTGACCCCCTAACCGTTACGTAACAACACGGCTTTTGGGTCAGAAAAAAAAATGTCATAATGGAAAACATGTGAACACGTTGTGAATTACACAACCGCAAGAAATAACATTTACTTCAAATGATGTTCCATTTTCTCTTCAAGCCCCCCCCCCCCTCTCTTGCACATTCCTGTTAGCTGTTTCTTTTCAGGAGAAACTACATCATTATCCCCATAAGAAAACGAAAAGAAAAAAAAAGTGAAAAAATTCGCATTTAATTGACTTTTCTGAGTGATTTTTCGCTCTCACACTCTCGTAACTAACTTATTACTCCCTTTTTTTTTGGTTCTACTTTTTTGTTTCTGGTTATTATATATGAAAATCACGGGATGTAGCTAATAAAGAACTATGTGTTTTGTTTGTATGTTATTTTGGTTGAGTTTCAGTTTCTCGAAAAATAGAATTACGCTTCTGAGAAGTTTTTACGAGATGTTTTCTGAGAGATAATGGAATTTTTTTTTGTTGGATCTTGCCACTAATATAAGTGAAATTCATTTTCGGTTATACTTCTGCACTTTTTTTTTTGTTATTACTCACTAAACAACAGAGTAATAGTTTTATCCCTTTATGATGAAAAAAAAGCAAATACTCTATGGAAATGCAGGTTAATGTATGAACATCTCAGAAACGAAATTTCGTAGTTAAAATAACATAAAGACAACATCTGTAACGTAATTTGTTTTCTCCCAAATTATGTTTCCAAATTCTTTTTTTTTCTTTCGGTTTGATTACAAGTCGTTGTTTCGGAAGCAATGTCTGATTGATTACATCATGGATTGATAAGTTCCGAATTACCTTTACTTTTTTTTCGACCTTTACTCAGATTTTTCCCAGTCTCAATATCTTAGCGTTTTTAATTTTCTGTCTCATTATTCCTTTTGCTGGTTTCGTCCTGAGATATTCCCAAAGTAGTTCGTTGTACAGCAAAATGTTCGTCCTAAAGTTTTGTAATCATCTATTCCCTTATTTAACAGTCTAATATATTTCCCTATCGCATTGGCGACTTTGTATTAATCAGGAAAAAAATCAAATAGAAGATCATGCAATTGATTTCGGTTTTACAAGCCATATTAATGATATTTGTTTTGACGTTTTTAGGAAACTTGGTTATTTAAAAAGGCCAACTTTATTAATCAACAGACATTCTTTCTTCTTGAGGTGATAGTGTGTTCTAAAATTACCATCCGAAGATACATTGGCTTAATGTGGAACGTACTGGAATTGCCTTTGATAGCAAACATGAAGCATGCCGAGAACGAGTTTCTTCCAATGCGGAAAATATTTTGTGTAAACACGAGTTAGTATTTACTAGTAGTAAAATGGACCAACTTTTGCGAATATATATTACGGTTTGTGAGAGAAAAAAATGCAATGAGACACAAGACTAAAGAAAATGTTCTAAATTCTCAAAATGAGATAATTGCCATTTTGAAGATATGATGCCACCTGATATGAGGCGTAACTCGATTGATCACAGTTATACTTTGATATTACTTAAAAGCTTCCGTGTTGGTTTTACTAATTTTAGATGTGATATCTATACACGAATTGGAAATGTAGAAAAACTGTGCTTCGCACGATCCAGTTTCGACACCTTGTGGAAAAAAGATTCCAGTGCGATCCCAGCAAATTCTGACTCACGAGATAAATTATCTACTACTACTACTACTACTTAACCGTAGATGAACCCCGACGGAATTCCTAACGAATCGCACAAGCCGGAATGCGTATTGCGAGTTTATGTGTGGCTATAAAGTATTTATATGGTCGAGTTGCACTTGTTTTGTGTTCAGGCTGCCCTCTGTCTTTCATCTTCACTTTGACAATAAGTAGACAAATCATCGACCAAATCCTACTGAAATGTGGGCAGAAATATCAATACAGTGTTAAATAGTTAGACTGCTAATGTGTGCCGTCTTTTCAAGAACAGCCCATTCAAAACCGTGTTATCAGCGGTGCGACTAGAAATTCTAATCTTGAGCGCGTGCATCAAGATTCCCAAAAAAAATCTGTTATTTTTGTGTCAAGACTTGAAACTACTACGACTACAAGTATGATTCAATAATTTTGGCATCCCTTTCAATTTAAACATCTCAAGTGTGGTGCTTCTTGGCTCCGGAATGTTCTGACTGCCCATTTCTGTTACCTATATCACTTGATTATAAACACTATGACCTAAACACTTCATTATATTGATGCCAATGTTCTACAGAACTCAAATAAATTTTTGAGTAATTTAATCCAAACAAAAAAAAATGTGTCCCTACTGCCGTCCCAACGACATCGTAGCCCCAAGGGCAAATGAAAGACGGCCTAGACCTCTTAATTTACATATTTGTTGTCATAAATAGTTGCGCCAGATCTTATCGTGTAAGTTCCTATACGATTGAGGTCCCTGCATAGCCCCCATAGACTTAAGATATAAATAGTATTATTACTCTGTGATAGCCCCCCACAAAGGAAGTGGGTCTAACAGGACTCCTAGCTGGAAGCCCGAGATGATTCTCATCAGATGAGATAGTGTTTTTGTTTTTCACACTAAAAATTCTTAATGGAGGGGCCGGTGAAGAGTTTGATTTGGGGAACCACCAAAGATCTCAGCCTAGGGGTGGATACTACGGGATGTGGGTCATGGGTCTCCGTGCCGGACCCGATTCGACTCACGGTGGAGACTCACGAGGTGTAGCCGTGTAAACCTATTGGGAGGCCTATTTACGAATCTAGAGACTTTAATATTCCATTTACCAGACGAAAAGCACTCGTACAAGAACTCTGACATATGGATGGATTTAACTGAAATATTAATGATGGTAATCATTGAATGGTTTTTTATGTTAATAGTTGGTTTTCTGTGGTTCCCATTTTCAATACGCGAATGGGAGCCGATCTCCCCCCTTTAAAAAGTCTCGCCGCAGAGAGCAACAAACCTACAAACAGTACAAATGTAATTCAGTCATAACACATCACTCACTTTTCTTCTGGAATATAGATGGCGGCACTGAAAAATCAAACAACACTACATACGCACTCAGACTATTAGGTACAGTTACACTTCCGTCACAACTCACTGGGTTGTAAATCGCCCATAGATGGTGATAGACCTGAGTTGTGCTCGGTGTGAAAAGAAAGAAAGAAAGTGACCCCGATGACGCCTAAAGGGTAGGACTGACATGGCTCTAGCACTCGGGTAAAAATAAAATTACATCAGCAAAAATATGCCTTCTAGAAATATTGAAAACAATTGTATGCTTACTGTACTGTATATAGCAATATAACACATTGCTATATACAGTACAGTATTATAGTTCATGTGAGAAAGACAATAAATTATAACTCCTTCCGCCACCAATCAAATAGAACTGCTACAATTCTTTGACTGAAATTTGGAACTGGATTTTAGTTATTGTGTTGTATGAAAAAAAGTAAAATATGATATTTGATAATATTTCATAAGTAATAATATTAGTTAAATTATTAAATTTACTTCGAAATTTTTAACAGACTTTATGCCGTTGCTAGTTGATGCGAAGTACCGAGCACTGAGCTCTCGTCTTCTTCGTCTTGGTTTCTCTACTTAGGTAGAGATATTGATCAGTCAATGGCAAAATCGTTGCTTAAAAACAACCACCAGTACATTTTTTTTTTAAATTATATATAACCCTTTATATATAAAATATTCTCCCTAATACAAAACAATATCAACTTACTGTTAACAGTTTTCAGGGGTTAAAACATCTTCTACCCCATCAGATTACACTTACTTTCAAAAACAAATCTCGTCGATTGCAAACATTCCCAATATCTACAATATTAAACAAATCAGTTTCACAAAGTGATTAGCACAACATAAGTTTACAGCATATTTTGCAATATATTTCCATTTAGACAAAAAATGATATGTGCATATACACGAAAACTCCAGCAATGTCACCAAAACCATTCAATATGATTTCTAAACATTTGACAAACATATTTAAAAAATTTATATATATAATTATAAAATAGAAAAATAGAATATAAGGTTACAAATGGTCATTAGAATTTACAGAATATCAATACACTCCTCAGAATCATATTATGTAACTCTTGAACATTTGACAATTATATTAGATTAAAAAATCTATACTGATTTGGTCACATAACAAATGGTTATATAATTCACAAAGCGTTCATATCATATACCTTTCAATTAATATTTAATTTTATGAATGACTGTATTTACATAAACTGTTCTCACTCCCCCAATGTTAAAAATGGAATTGACCGGTAGTGATTAACATTTCCATCATTTCCAACATTTTACAAAAAATTCATGAAATTTATTTATAGTAATATTTATCTATACTATGCTGTGGTACATTATTAATAAAAATACTAGGTCTTTTCAATCATAACTTCAGTATGATTAACCATTATTGCTTGTTCTACGACAATTAAAATTCCTGTCTAAAATTTGTAACCAAGATATTCTTTTATCTTAGCTGTGATAATTTCTGTTCAGCTGGGTAGTTGGATGCTGAGCTGATAATATCCACTTCTGAAGCCTCTTGCTTCTCAAAGTACTTTTTGGCCAGTTTCTTTATATATTTGTAGATGGATGGAATTTGAAGATCAGCGTACAGGTCGGTTAGTCTGAAGTATTTTGGAGCACCTGTGAATCTCCTGAGAATATAATTTTGATGTTTCTGGAGGTTGTAAGTATTGCTTTTCTGAGCGAAAGCCCAAGCCGTTGCACCATATGTAAGAACAGGTCTGATAATTTGTTCATACATAATTTTCTTGTTCTTTAGTGATACATGTAACTTTGGGTAGCAAAAACGGAGGAGACTTTCCATTGCAATTTGGGATTTTTTTATCACTTGCTCGACATGATATTTGAAATTTAGGCGAGTGTCTATGTATACTCCTAAGTCACTATGCTTGGGTCAATCACTTAATGTTCAACAAACAAGTAAGAATTTTGTGGAATCTCTTTGTTTGTCAGCCACATAAAAACACACTTTGAAACATTTAATTTGGCCCTATTTACTAAATTCCAGTATTCCACTTCTTCCATCAGCTCCTGAAGCTCCTGATGATCAAAATCTAGTCGCTCACTTTAATCAAAGAATTTTAAGTTTTATTTGATAGGTGGCGAAAGGAGTTTTAGTTAATTGATATCTTTCTCACATGTAATACAGGGTGATTCTAAATTCGTAGGACAAACTTTGAGAGGTGATATGACGTCTAAACAAGCGTTTTTCATCACAAAATGTGTCGTCGAATCTCAATAGCAAAGGCGGTAGAGAACGGTTTTGGAGAGTGCACAACAGCACTTCACCAGAAAGAAATATCTTATTTTTCCGACTAATTTACTGCGATATGTACCATCAACAATTCGAGGGTGTATATGCACCTTCGGATGGGATTGTAATTTGTTTTTTATTGGCGTAAGGATCATCAAGTTTATGCTGCGCCAAACAATGATCAATCGGAACAATGGCGGGGGGGGGGGTAAAATTTGCGTTACTCTAGTTGCACCATGAGAAGAGCTATCTTATTACAATAGCCTGCAATCTATTCACGAGCACTAGCGTACGCAACATCGGCTTTTAGTCGGACACATTGGGTTTGGGAAGCACAAGGAATCTCTCTCACGGGAAGTTTGAGCCATTCACCTTCAAAAAGCATTTCAAATTAACAGAAATTGTTAAAGATAACGTCTAGTATAAAAGTATTTTCTTCCGATATTTACCTTTTTACTGAAATATTTGGAAATATTCGTTGTGTTCACTCCTGCGTACGCCTCTGGTCCCAAACATATGAACTTGCGGCTGCTACTTCACTAGAAAATTTCGTAGCAGCGTATAAATAAAGAGGTAGGAAAAACTTACCTTGATGCTACGCGTGTATAGGCCAATATTTCGCAACCGTCGGGCCATGAGTGATTCATTGTTTCATATTTTCCCATTCATTTCCAATTAGTCTTATTCATCACTGGGCCTTCCGCTAAAAAATGGAATCCCAATGGGCGGTGATCTTGCCACTGGTATAGGCAACATAACGCGGAGAATCACGGTTTCAAAAACTAGGAGAGAGAAATGAGGATTCTTGAATTTTCAATAAACACATTTTTATACTTTTGTCTTTGGATTTGGATAATAAATGTTAATTTATGGTATTATTATTATTTATATATTCATGGTTTCTCATAAAAATGCGCAAAAGCATATTTGTGAAACTTGATGGAAAAGGTTTTCCTTCAAATCATTTTTTGTAACACGAGGGTCACTTATACACGTTAAGATACGGTGTATGTGCTAAATAGTTCATTTAATCTTTTGAAGGACAGACATTTTTTCGAAACCCACAGGGAAAAAAATGTGAACAGGTGTGTCCCCTACACGATCACCTTTTCGCGCCAAAGAAGAGTTATTATATTGATTTGATATATTTACTCTCATCAGGACGTCATTAACTTCTCTCGCGGCATTTAGACTCTTCAACATTACTCCCCCCCACAAAAGGGTCGTAACAACACCTCCTATAACTATAGCTATAGATTGCGTTGGTCGTAACCAACACTTTCGGAACCACTGTATTAAGGTAATAGAGGAGAAGAAAGCAACTCTCTTCAGATAGCCCTATCTTGAAGGCTGCAAATATTATTCGCCTCAGGTAGCATAATTTCTAGGACCGGCCCTACAATAACCTTTGAGATTTTGAATGTTCTCATAAAATTAACTCTACTACAAATGAATCCATTGATTCACTCCAATGTTTTCCAACAAAATGTAGGTGTTTATTTTATTCTAGGCAGTTGTGCGTACCATGAAACAAATACGTCACTTCTTGCTGTGAGAACAGATAAAATCACAGGGTAAGAATAATATCTTTATTCTATGGATAAAACCTGCGCTACGAACATATCGCAGTCGAATAAATATTCATCAAATATACACGTATTTCCACTTGAACATCATATCACATTTTCTATGAGATAAAAGAAAATACCCATACAGCCATTGTGATGTTATAAATAACAAATTTAGTGTGAAACTTCCATTGTAATCAAATACAATGCGAAGAATTTGAAATTTTAATATAATTGCGTAGCATGTTCGCTGAACAAATTTATAAGAATATGATTTCCTAAAAAAGATCATTATTTATTCTAGACATACTTGCATATATATATATATATATGTGTGAGTTTATATCCTCACTAGATTTTAATACACGTTTGAACACATCTATTCAAATTCATCCAATAAACTATGAATACAATAAAATTTGAAAAGGTTTATTCATTGAGCGGAATATTTTCTAGAAAATATTCATAAAAACGTAATGAGTTTATATCAGCCTGTATTGCGCTGTTTTAGTGAGTGCGCCATTCAGTTTAATATCATGCTGTGTGTTATGCCGAGTAAGCAATACCTTGGAAGCGACCACTAAACAAAATTACAAGAGGAGTTCGAAACAAATGCGTAGAAGATGGAAAACTAATACTCTATCACCACATTTTGATTTCGGCCATAATGTTTGAGAATACGTTCTAGGTATCGATCTACGAAAGAAAATTCCTATCAAGATGCAAATACAATTAACTCTGATTACGTACTCGATATCCTAATATGGTCGAGTGGTTTAACCGCTTTGCTGAAAACGATTGGCAAGAAATTCGAATGACATCTGTTATATCGATATTTGGATTAACTCACAAGTTTAATTTGATTTTAAACTTAGGGAATTAGCCGTGATGAGAGGCGAGGGGGTATCATCCAAAGTAGTTCGTAAAATCTTTAAAATCTTACACAATCTCAACAAATAAATGACGCATAAATCTATGTGAAGTTTAAATCATGAAAATGTTAATGCACGAAAAATTGGTATGAAATCTTCGGGGCCCCTATAAAGGCAGAAATAACACAAAATCATTCAGTTACACAACATCGAACATGGTGGAAATTATAGCTGTTGGGGTTTGTAGGGAAAATACATTGCTTTGGCGAAACTTAGATTTTAATAAAAAGATTAGAGTTAACTTACGAGCGGAAAACCTGTAAATAATTGATTTTACTTACGGGTATGGGAGAAGAGGTGAAGGGCACGCCCGAAGGCGTTAGATGATCTGAGCGACCGTCAATAATTCGTGATGGATCTCCTAGCAACAAAGAATTGATGTGGATGACTTCCGATGACCCCGTCATGGATCACTCTGCAAAGGAAATGATGTGGCCGATCCGAGATGACAGCTATTGCACTGATGAGATGGCCCCGAGGATAAGTGGCACCATGGTAGTGGCCGACCAGAGGAAGACAGCTATTTCATCGATGAGGTGGCCCCAAGGATGAGTGGCACCATGGTGAAGGGTTAGAAATCCTCTTCTGGACGACCAGAAGAAGACGGCTACTCCAACGGTGAGGTGGTTACACGGATAAGTGCTGGGGATCTTTCACTGAAGGAGTATCAGGGAATAGGATCCCCGTTCCTTGCAAGGCACCGAGAGTTCCGTGGGGGGGGGCGATGAGAGGCCCACGAAGACAGAGGAGAGCGTGTTCGAACTGTATCATCTCTCCGAGCCAAAAAGCTTTGTTCTCGTCGACTCTTCTCTGGATGTCTGACTTTTCGGCCCACCAGATTGGTCGAAAGGAGGGGTGCGGGGGGAGGGGTAAGGTGACCGCATAACGTCAAGCCTTCTCGATGAAAACCAGAGAAAAAACTCTCCTCGGAAAGAGGAGAGTTTTCTCTCTCTCGAAGGAAAGAGAAAGGTTTTGATGAGTAAAACAAACAAGAACCAAAAGTGGCATATGAATTTAATATTTGTACAAGAATTGGAAAGCGCGAACACAGAGGATTATTACAACGTAAATGAATACGGAACTAGTTTACTCCCTAATTCTTCTGACACAGTTCACATCTTCGGAGTTGAAACGGTAGGAAATTGCGCTCCTCCATGATGATTGTCATGAGGTTCGGTGTGATCCAAGATTTTCGTGTGAGAATTTATGGCAGTTTTATCGATCTTCGGAGGTGACGTGTGTGGTTTTATTAGTTTATTTTGACCAGATAAGTGAATGGAAATAATAAATTTAATCTAAATAAAAAACACAGTCGTAGGACTCTACGATGGATGCTGTATAGAACGTAGAACGGGGGCTAAAAAATTGTCAGAGGCATGTAAAGTGGCCAGTCATATCCAAAAACTGTCAAAGTCAACTAAAGTTACCAAGTATCGCAAAAACTGATGAAAAATCACCAATCTCGGAAAGTGATAGGCATTGAGAGTCAAAATGTGATTCCTGAAAAAAAAACGATATGTTGCAAATATGTGAGATGAACATATTTATATGATATAATTTATAAGTTATGAAAGTAATCTTAATTATTGATTTCGAAAATTCAACAAGCTTTGTTGAAAGTAAGGGGGAAAAGAACGGGACATTTTATAAAAAAAAATATGAGAAATGTCTCGTAAAATGCTGGTCATATGATCAGTTTTCACATACACGAACTGAGAAACTTGTGCACCCCTGGTATAAAATAAACGTTAATAAATATATTTGCGTTTGTCCCTCCCTCATGAAACGAGGCTTCATCATGTCATTTGTTTCGTATACGATGCACACAAAAATTAATTAGCGTTTTTAGGTAATGCTATTTTGAGCCAATGATCATCGAATGCCTCGAGCAAGCGTTTTAGCTTGGCACACAAAATACGCATCGCCCGTGTAATCATACCAGAGAAAAAAAAATTCCATCTCCTTACTGTTGTTTGTCCGCGACTAATTTCGGGCAACAATATCTCGGGCTGTTTTCCGTCAACGAAAGAATTATATTAAATCTTTTTTCCCCCTTTGGATGAACTATATCAGTTATTTCTTCGTAGAATTTTTCCAAGAACGAAAGAAATGTTACAAAAAAAAAGAAAGTAATTAATTACGAATCCAAAACCAATCATTTTTCTGAAACCGGAGTTTTTGGCTTCTGGTTGCTTTCCCCGTTCACGTCTTATTAAGTTTCGTTGAAAGTCCGAAACTCGTTACAGCTCTTTTTGGAGAGCCAGAAAAAACGAGGTAAAATGAAAGAATAGCAGCCATCGTTACAAAAATTCGAAAACAAAAACACAGGAGAAAGAGCGTATAATTTTCCAGTAATTATATTCACTATACGTCTTTTCTTTCCTCGGTTCCTTTTAAAAAAAAAGAAAGATCTTCGTTAGTGAAACGCAATATAATCTATAAGCAATTAAGGATCAGCATGAGGATCCAGCAACATCAAAATTTAATTTAAGAATGTATTTAATGATAACCTGAGCATTTCAATATAAGCGACTGCAGAAAAAATAATTTGCCGGATGTGAAGATTGGAAACAGGTTATTGAATTATTTACCCTGGGGGAATGATTGGTTTAAGCAATGGAGCGCAATTATTTCATGAAACTTTCAAAATTGATGATATCACATACGAGCAATTTCATTATTATTACGAAATCTCATCTCAACTACTCTAAAACGTATTTCGATTAGGTATCGATTTGGATTTTTTTTTTCATTCCATGATCATTTTCATCCACCGATGTGAAGGTTTTATGCAATTCTCAATAATCATCGTAATTAGTCGTGGTTTGGAGATAGCAGTAAATGTCGAGGACATGACGGAAAACGTTGCTAAAAATGAAAAAAAAAATTGTTGATCTATGAAAATGATGAAATAAAAGTAAGAAATCAAAAAGTTGTTGAAATTTTCCGAGTGAAAAAAACGCATATTTCTTTTTTCAAGGTTATTTCCGATTTCATATTCTGAAACTTCACTCCTTTAAGGGGATGTTCTTTTGCTATATTCGGATACGTGCATCGATCCGTTCGATATTTAATGTATGCGATGGATATTGAGACTTCGTGCGTCAACTCGACAACATCAACAATTTCGTGAATATACAAAGTATCAAGATATGGAAATTCCTGTATATTGATGTGAAGTTAAGCTAGATATCATAACTGATACGCATGCCACTCGTGTTATACACTTTTTCACAGATACTTTTTAATCCTTTTTTCAGTTGTACCCTCATGATTCAATCCTGGAATTTTTATAGTAGCATTTTTATTATGAGTTATTTCTATTTTTTTTGAATATTTGTTTAAAAATAAGGAATTTCTATTTTTATATGAATTTATAAACAATAGCACAATTATAATATTGCTTAATCTATTATATTAATTTATATATCACATTTGAAACAATATACCTTCCCCCCTGGAAAAGACACATGTGACATATGAATGTCACAAAGAATACAGTGCGTCACAACATTTTAGGGGCAACACTAATTTTGAGTTTTATGCTATTTGATGCAAATTGTGAAGCTTTAAACATTTTGTGCAGGATTCCTGCGGCAATTAAATAACACGTAACAAAAACGGAAAAAAAATTTTGAAATTTGCTGCACTTTAGTGAAAACAATGAAAATTCATTCCTCAAATATTTAGACAGAAATTTTAAATACCTTTTTTAGAAACCATCCAAATAGTGTATTCTTTCAGTAGTTAATGTCATTGCTAGCGCTTTTTATAACATCAAATCCACGTATTTACATCGAAAGTGCAATTTTCAGTACTGAAATCGAAGAACAGCAATTTTCCTCTGCAAAACATGACACGTGTAAGGGCACCACAAAGGTTTGGGTTCGGACTATAGGCTGGACAATCGAGAACAGAGAAGGTTTTAGCTCTGAACCACTTTTTCGTTAACTTTGAGGTGTGAATTGAAGCATGATCCTGCTGAACCACCTCTCTGTTTACCACAAATATATGAATTCAACTTCTCATTACTGAAAATTATACGCAGCCATTCGCCTGAATATGACGTATGGTCTCGAGTCCAGTCCGATTGCTTGCTTCGCCCGAGTGGCGTGGTGGTAAGATGCTCGTTTACCACCGTGAAGGTTACTGTCACGGTCCTGGGTTCGACTCCGAAGGAGGATGTAGATAAGATATTTTCGCTAACGAACTTGAGGCGACCACCAATAGACAGCTCCTTCGTTTCCAATCCATCTCATTAATGGCAGTTAATTGCAATATTTGCATATACTCATTGACCAGAGTTGGTATTTAGTGAAGTAGTCCGATTGCTTAGGGACCGTTCAAGTATTACGTAAGCAAATTTTTAGCCATTTTTGACCCCCTTCCCCCACTTGTCAGCAAAAGTAAGCAAAACGCTGACACCCCCCCCCCGTCAGCAAAATTTCGTCATCAGCTCTGCCCCTCTGAAACCTAACGCATATTGGTGGGATCAGAGACGTACACACGGGGGGGGGCATGAGGGGGGGGGGTTCTCTCATGCCCCCTTTCCACGATCAAAAATTTATTTTTTTAATTGAAATTTCGGAAGGTTATACCTTTATATGTTATTATAATCAATTTCTGTTAATTTCAATGTTATTTGAAGGCTATGAACTCAAAATTTATCTTTAATAAATTCATCGCGACCCACCCTCTAAGCCATATAATGATAATAATGATAAATCACATAAAGTTCCATGGCCCGTGGACCAAATATGGCCCTGGGGGTTACTTGATGCGGCCTGCCCTCTTCAAACCTACTTTTTCTTTTGTAAAAATAAACGGAACATTTACAGATCGCTCAAGTGTCCCGTGATACAATTCCAGAACATTTAAGCGGTCCGTGGCATACTTTCAGATCACTTAAATAACCCGAGACACAGTTCCAAAAGATTTAAGCGATCCGTGACACATTTAGAGATCCCTTGAATAACGTGTGACGTAGTTTTAGGGTACTTAAGTGGCCCCCAGTGCGGTTCTACATCAATCAAATAACCCGCAGCACATTCTCAGAATATTTAAGTGATGCGTGGCACATTGCCAGAGCACTTAAGCGGCCCGGACACATTTCCAGATCACTTGGATCCGCGAAACATTTAGAGATCACTAAAGTGGCTCTGTAGGACACTTATCAATAGGAGGGATGTTAGTTCAACTGCCCACAAACTATCGAAAGATTTTTCTCGTTTTTGGCGCACCGAGCATAAGATGTCATTAAAAATATTTCATATTTTCATAAAGGATGGTTGATGACGTAAGCATTATCCAAACCCTCCCCTCCTCCCTTGTCATCAAAAGTCAGTAAATCGGAAACCCCCTCCCCCCCCCCATCGATGATGACGTAATATTTGAACGGCACCTTATGGTTACGTTTCGGGAAGGATACACGAATCCTTTTTGTTTTTTGGAAACAGCCGACTTCGGGAATTTCTCACGAAGAGTTTCCCTCGAAATATTGAGTTTTGTTATTGTTTTATTTCACTGAATAATATCACTTTTTAATATTTCAAAAATGCATTATAATCAGCTGCATTATTAGCTCAGCGGATTACGCACAAAATGTTTTCGTGATCCTCCAAGGTTGTATCGGAGTTGGATTCAATCGAATACTTAAAATCTTCATTTTGGCATACAAAACAATGTCAGCCAAAATTGTAAAATAATTGTGTAAAAATTGAGACGTTGTCACATATATTTTTGCTTTCGGTTTTTAAAAAAAAAAGTATATCCTACAATTTCACAAACTATCGAAAAATTGATTTCTAGGATAACCGGAACCATAGAAGAGAGAAAATATTATCAATTTTTTTTATACGAGTAAAATTCGAAAATACGTTTTAAAGGCAGAGATAGATGGCGCTAAAAAACGAAAATAGATCGTTTTGACGTAGGAAATTGGAACTTCAACTGCCTCAGAGCAAAATAAAATGTATTAACCATAACAAAATAAATTACAATTCATGAGCCGATATTTGACTGATTCAAATTTTTTGATTCAGCTCGTCATAGTAAATTTTATTAAAATAACGATTAACAATATAAATTTTTCTAAAAAAGAGATAAAACTAATCCTATAATAAACATTTCTAGTCGAAAATAGTTGTTTTGAGTCAACAGCAGAGGTCGTCAGTAAAAAACATTTCTCTCTTCTCTGGCACGTGCTTAAACACATTTTTTGATCGCTCTTCCAATTTCTAAACCAAATCGCCGTACATTTTTAATATTACTTAAATAGCATTTGAGAAGGTTGAAAATCTTCCTCCCCCCTCCTACAATGACAAAAATCCGACTGAGGGCAATCGAGCTGTGGGACTGGGTGGAAACACGAAAAATTAAAGCCTTATATATGAGCTTCATGCATTTTGGTTATATTGCACATCCATGTATTTTTTGGGCATAACTCTTCCAGCCACTTCATTGGTTCGCAACTTGGAATGGACTTCGATGAGCTTTTGCCAACAAAAGAAATTCTACATTTTATGTGCAATATTCGCTGAGGTAATTAAAAAAAGGGGAGACAAATTGAGAAGAAAATAGCATAAATTAACGGAAAATGCTTTTTCTTCTCATTTATTCCCCTTTTCTTCAGTTTTTCTTCATTGTTTGAATTCTAATATCCCCGAGAAAATATTGCACTTAAAAACGTACTACCCCTTGCCATAGAAATGACGTATCTGAGGTCCACACGTTATTTCGATACTTTTCTAATTGAAAGTATGTCTCTAGGATCAATGGTTCACCAGTAAATTGTGGTGCAGGATATTAGCTACGCACTTTGTATAGCAGTCATTTTTGCAACGAATGTCTCACAAAAGCATAGATCATCCATCTCATTAAAAAAAAAGTACGAATGTGATTAAGCATCTTTTATGAATAACAAGCTCATTGTAAACATTTCTCGTTACATTAGTTTATTAAAACATGCAAAAAGAAAATCACTCTATGTGAACAGAAACGATTACAGTACATGTGTGTAAGTTGTCGCAGTTAATACGGCTGCTTAAAAGAGTACTTGTAAAGAAAGAGGGAGAAAAAGAGAGAAAAAAGCGAAATCGGTGGAAGAAAGCGAAATGCAAACGATTTCGGATCGAGAGCAACGAAGAAGATTCCAGAATGTTTCGTTGGCAATTATATGTTCGTACATGCTTTTCTATTTATTTTTTCTTCGTCGTCTTCTTATTTTCTATTCATCTTCCCGTTTTCTATTTTTGTTTACGGAACGAGAAGTTCATTAAAATATCCGAAGAATTTTCCTCTTGCATAAAGCCAAAAATTACGTTCGACGTTATACCTCGTATAAGACCGGTAGGAGAAGGAGTAGGAAAAGGTATTCCAGAGGAACTATTCCCACATGTGCAGAAAGCTCCAACTAGAATCCGAGATTGAACCGAAAAAGAACTTTTCCGTAATTACCCTCAAAGAATTTTCGAAAAGTCTTCTTCGTTGACTGAATATTAGCAGAGACATGAGAAGAAGGCGGAAAGAATCCTGTTCTTAGCAAATAAATTTTGTTCGTGATTAGCTTCCGACGGGAATCTGTGACCGAATCGAAATTTTTTAGATAAATATCCCCCTCCTCGTTAGAAAAATAACAGAATTTAATATCAAGATGTTTTTTCACGCACTGAGATGGACTGAAAAAGAAATTTAAAACTTCTTCGATTTTGGACCGGAATTGATTTTGTGGGTACCAATTGTAGAATCTGATTAGAAATGATCGCCACTACAATTAACATTACGAAGTATGTCAAATAGACTTGTAAATTATCTATTTGGAATTCTATAAGATGTGGACTGAAGGAGAAAAATCCAAATATATATATTGAAGTTAACCCATAATATGCAAAAACTACATTATTCATCTTTTTCCAAAACAAAAAAACAAAAATAATAACATGACTGAAATGCGAAAGAAAATTATTTGGAAACTTCTTTTCATTAAATTAAAATTAATAATCATATTGATTAATTAATCATTGTTCATTAAACATTTTGAAGACTTTTATTGTGTTTGTAACGTTTATAGCAGTTAGTTCAAAATGTAGGTACAATAACGAAAACTAAAAATTCTAATGCTTAATAAGAAATGAAAACAAGCGTTCCAAGAGAAAGGCAATGGTTAATATTGGGTAAAAACAAACTTACAACTGTATTTCAAAATTGAGGGGGTAAAAAGCTTGATGGGGCTTCAAAAAATGGTTATTTCAAAAATATGACTTTTACAAAAAACATTTAATTTAACTGCAAGTTAAATGTAAAAGATTTCGAATCAATCGGTTTATTGATTCTTTCTAAATAAAAGATAAAGTAAATTAATGATAGTGTAAAAGTATACAAGAAAATCTTTGAACGTATTTTCCTCAGATTGAAGGAAAAATACGGTACCAAAGTCGCTGCCATTATGCCAGCATGTTGATTCAATACGTGTTAGTAAAATGTATCTCCAATTTAGAAATTGACCAATGAATACTATTCTTTAAAAAAAATAAAATGTTTAAATTTAAATTTTTGAAATGTACTGTGTTTCAGCTTCTAGAATTCATAAAATTTGATCAAATGGTCGGATGTCCGCATTTGAGGTTCGTTTTACTATCACGTATTCATTCAATATTCCTAGAAAATTTTAGCATTTTTGGTGTTGTAGTTTTTCTTTAATCTTAAGGATGAACAGAAAAATTTCGATACAAGAAAAAAAACACGATAAAAATTTGTTTCTTGGATAATTTAACCCTGTCATTCACATTTACCTTTTCTTATATTTTGAAAGAACAAATTAACCGATTGACATAATTATCTTTTTCACGTGATGTGCATTTAAATGAAATATTTCAGCCCAAGATATCAAGGAAATAGATATTTTCTGGATATAATCCTATCCAGAAAATAAATATGTCTTTGACGTTCTTTGAATATCCATGAGAGAAGATACGCAAGTTCGGAAACTTTCCACAACATTGTAGTCGTTCAATATTTTAAAATACCGTCGCATTGAAACCTACGAAATTATATTCTTGAACTGCGATACACGTTATTCACCTGTTGCCTAGTTTTAAAGATTGCTGGAAGCCATGTTCTGCAACCACACGAGTTGCCTGATGCGAAGACTGTTTTACCTCATGTCATGACACAAACTACGTCCCTGTCATAAGGCACCAAGAGCAGTGAATAGGTAAGAACGCACTTTGTTCAATATTTGTTAGGAAAGAATGTAACCATCGGATGTGCAGGCACATATTCGGTGGGAAAACACTGTAGACTTTTACTTTCAGACATAGAACTTCTCTTCCGGGTAAAAATTACTCTAAGGAATATCCTACATTTTAACGTGGTAAAAAAACTTTCTTATGTAGAAATATTAAAATTATTATTTAGCCATTGATTCATTTCAAATATTTGATTATAATGATACTTTTTGTCAGTACAAAATTTTACATATCTCCAATAGTTAAGTTTTACAGATTAATAAAAAGCGCATTAAAAACAGCTTGCGTGCACTTGTTATTTTAAGATAAAATAACATGACATCAGTGAAATTGAATTAAAATTGATTCAAAATAAAGAAAACTGCTTAATTCATAAAATGACAAAAAGATTTGAGATCCATTCGCCAATGCTGAGGTTAGTGAAAAAAAATTTTAATTTAAACTTGAATAAGATTGAGTCGATAAAATCTCAATAGTTTTCATCATTTTATGAAATGAACATTTTCTTTTATTGTGTGTGAATGATTCTTCACTCATTTCATGCGATTTTATCATGCACGCAAGCTGTTTTTAGTCTTTTTTTTTCTTAAATTTGCAACAAATTAAAGATTGGAGACATATAAAATTTAGTACTGACATAGGATAGCACACGCAATCAAATATGTGTGGTAACCGCACACCATAATTAGTGATACGGGATTCCAATGGGAAGCAATAACCCATTAAACCCCCTTCATCAGAACTCTGTAGATTTCTGTAGCAGTAGTGCGCTTTGCAATGACGTTCAATGTGCAATAAGGTGAGTGAATACTTAAGTTTACCTAACATCCAAGGGTTTATTTTTCTTTCAAAAGAAAATAAAACAGTCACACCGACCACAGCCTGTGGAAGTATTCTCAAGAGAAGATGAACACAATGACAACAATGTAATGTGGATAAATGTGATTAAATATATTTACAACTTCTCATTCACACCAACAAGGATCATGACGACATTTGCAGCTCAACCGAAAAAAAAAAGCCAAAAACGTCATCCGTATCACATTTTTTTTGAAAAAAATTTATATCATCAGGGAAAATGGTGATAATCACCAAATAATGCTAATTTTTTTTTTTTCACAAACCGCTGACATGCAGAAGTATATCGACGTTAAGAGTTCATTGCCTTTACCATCTATTGTCGTCATTATTAAGCAATTCATAGACCAAGCACCCCAGGTCTGGGCATATGCAGATAGTTCTTAGGTCTCTTTCATCTTAATTTCTGGCTACTATCATATGGAGAAATTTCAGCAAGGTGCTGAAATTGAGAGTCGGATAGTTTGTCGAATCGTCTTTTGCCTATTTCTTAGTGTAAGCTGTGGTGGCCAATACACCTGAATCTTTACTAATACTGACATCTCTGACGAACCAAGGAATCTCTATAGGGGGCCTGAGAGATTTGTTCTGAAATTTTTTGAGAGCTATTTCATTCGTTGAGCAAACAGCCACACAGGAGCAGCGCGCAGCAGCACCGGCCTGATGATAATCTTGTAGAGTGTAATTTTATTGCGTATTGAAAGACTTCAATGTCTGTGACTAAGCCTGTTGAGCATGAACGAGGCCACAGTTGCCCTGTGAATGACGTCATCATACTGACAAAGTGAAACTGAACCTCTTATCCACTATGACACAAGGTTTTTTGTATGCGTGACAGGGTAAATGTTTATGTCTTGCACCACAATATGAGCATAGAATGGTAAATCCGCCTTATTTGTGAACCACATAAATACTGTTTTATCGGCGTTTAACTCAACAAAGGTTCTGACGCACCAGCACTCGACCAGTCCATGGTGGATCCACCATCCTGTGGATTTGAAAGGGCCTAACTAGGTTCCTTGTTTGTACAGCATAGGGCGCTATCATCAGCGTAAAGAGCTGCGAAACGTGGTGTATAAGCAGAATAATTCAAAACTTTGACAGTAGATCGCGAGATCGGAATGGACCATATCATTCATATGAGAAATAATGACCGGAAACCACGAATATAACAGAGTTTGGTAAAGCTCAAAGTTGGCAATCAGTGTTCTTCGTACGATGAACTTAACGTCATGTTGTACAAAAGACTAGTTCCCGTTGAAATGGTCTTCGAATCAATGATCGCCGTTTGTACCAGTGAAGTATGTTTCAAACGTTTCTTGCCACCAGATGGCGAGTTATCTGAAAGAAAATGTGTGTGTGTGGGACAATGGTTGGCTGATGATATGAAATTAGAAAAAAAATTCGTATATTCAGTTAGTGCTGTACATTCTATGTAGCTAGTTTCCCATCAACAGCGCGGTGGCCATGAAAATTATCGCTATGACGTTGACTTTCGATACAGTGGGTCAAAAATGTTTTACTCTATTAACGCAATCTTTGAATCGATAAACTTATGGAATATATTATTGATTTTGTTTTATATTATGGATTATTTTTTATGCTATTATCCTAACAACGTTTGAAAAATATTTTTTCCCTTTAACCCTTTCTTGCTACAAATGTGCGGGTTGCTTTTTCCTCACTGTAAAATGTTTTTCTTTTGGAAAAAAATTGTAAAAAATTGTACGGAGTGAAGCTTTTACTTAAAAGATTGTGTAAGTTTGAAGTTAGAAATATGGTGAACATGAACCTTAGAGGCTTTCGTCAGAGGGCGGCACATAAAGTTTAATTTTTGGAGTGTTTTTGAGAATGGCTTCACCGAGAAAATGCCTCACGGAAAAGTGTGATTTATTACATAAAAGTTAGGGATGAAATTCTGGAAAAAATTGTACGTCAAGATGAATATACTTTCCATCACATTGGCTGAAAAAAATTGAAGAAGAGAATTATATATTTCTTCACAAAAAAAATTAATAAAAAGAAATCGAAAAATTGAAAAAATAAAGATTTGCTGACATTTATGTTTTAATGCATTTTTTTCGGTATCAAAACTAAAAAAACGTTTAAAAAATTCCAAAAAAAAAAAGGAATGCTCGGTTCTGAAAGGGTTATAAGTACTGTTCATGGTTTGATATCTCTCATGGAGATTGTATCCGAGATATGTTCCTGGCTCTTAATTGTTACAAGTATTTTACAACCGAATTCCTTGATTTCATCTCGTTTCGGAATACGTTTTGTATGAATTATGTAACAAATCTTTGGCATCGCAGGTATATCAGGCATGAAAAAAAAAATGAATCGAGACAGGTAAATCTCAGAATCAGATTCTTCTCTTTTTCCATCCATTCCTTTGTTTCTTATCGGTTTTTTTATTTCTTTGCGACTGTCTTAGTTCCACGTTGGGACGAGATTTCAGCGATCGAACGGCGAGACACGTCGAACTTACCTGTCATCTCATAATGCGCTGTCATTTCCAACTGCCTGTTTCTTCGTCTTTCTTTGTGTCTGTCTTAATAGTAATGTGTATTTCCTTGTCAAGCGTTTTTTTTTTTTTTCGTTCTTTTTTCTTACCACGAGATCCCTTCGATATTGTTTTTTTTTATTGTATCTTTTTTCCACAGACTCGAAAACTGAAGTTGTAATCATTTCAAGAACACCCCCATCTTACACGAATTGACTAAAGGATACAAGAGAAACAAAATTATCGAATAAGAATGGGATTTTATTGCATGAGATAGCGGCTGAGATAATGTTTGAGGAATGATAAATAATAAAATCATTGGGAAAATGGTGATTCTTTTGCTAAAAAAGATGAGTATTCTTTTCCATGGAAGAATTCCTATGCATCAAGATGAGACGTATTTGAATGATTTGATTCTGATGAATGCTTAGAGATTTATATTCCAGGTGTATTTTAACGAAAGCAGTTCAGATAAATTCTAATATTACTTGATTATTTGAAACTTATATTGATATCATTGAAATATTTGCCCCTAAGCAGTGTTCTTTTTCATACTCGTGGAGTGGTGAAATCAAGTGAGCAACTTCACGGACAGGTATTTATTAACAAATGTCGGACAAACCCGAGAGAAAAATAATGATGGGAGGAAAATTTCCCAACCTTCTAACGTCATACATTTGAGGAAAAAGTATATTGACACTTGTGCTGGGACCCAAAAAAATAAAAACCAAACTATCTGTTACAATTCTGAAATTAAAATTATTGGTTGGTTTAAAACCAGTTGCAGCATCAAAATAAACAATATATGAAATTATGTCATACATTACTTCTTTTCATATTGTACAACGGTTTACATTGCATACAAATACAACGCCACAACAGGCAAAATGCCCAAAGAGGTGGCTGAGAAAAAGATGGCCATAAAAATATGGATGTCATATATTTCAAAAACACAGCAACCCAATTAAAAATGCAAGTAATAAAAATTATAAACAATATATACATAAGAGAAAATATTATACAATGCCCATAAAGAATACTTATAGTTCTCTTATTCTAAGAATGGATAGCTTCTCGATTTACCCCAACATGTTTATCATACTTCTTTTTAAACGTGTCAATTGTGTTATAATTTACTACCTCATAGGATGAGCTATTTCATTTATTAACAACCCTATTAGATAAAAATTCCCTGCGACACCATAACCTTGTATTGCCCCTTACCAATCGATATTGGTGTCCCCTTGCAAAAGCAGTCGATTGGCGGTGAACTAAAAGTTCATGGTCCATCCTGTCCATCCCATTGAAAATTTTGAACACTTCGATCATATCTCCTCGACACCAGCGTTCATCCAATGTAAACATATTCAAAAAATGAAGTCTCTCTTCATAACTCAAGCCCCGTGTGCCAATAAGGACACGCGTAGCTCTTCTCTGCACCACTTCAACTAAGTCTATGTTCCTCTGTAGGTATGGTCTCCAAAACGTTACAGCCCAGGACGAACTAAGCCTCGAAAAAGCGGAAGAATGAATTTAGGTGAACGCGAAGAGACTGTTTTGAAAATGAGACCGAGCATTCTATTCGATTTTTTGACAACCGCTGAACAATGTTCAGAAAACCTAAGCCGCTCGTCAATGAGAATTCCCAAATCGGTGACTCTAGTTGCATCCGGGATAATGACACCATTTAACTCGTAAGAGAACCGGGGGTTGTTCGAACCAAAATGACCGACCATGCACTTATCAACGCTAAACGTCATGCTCCATTCCTTTGCCCATGCTGCAATCCTGTTTAAGTTGGTCTGCAGCAACTCCCTATCGTTTTGATTCCCGATTACCCCCATTAGCTTCACAGCATCTGCGAATTTGCTAGTAATCCCATCGATACCCTGATCGAGTTTATCGATAAACAGTGAAAAAAGTATGGGGCCAAGGACACTTCCTTGAGGAACTCCACTTGTGACGTCTGTCCAACCAGAGAATTCCCCGTTCACCATAACTCGTTGCGACCTATCCCTTAACCACGATTCTATCCAATTCAGCAAGTTGTCCCCTATTCCATTCTCGTGTAAACGCTTCAAGAGTTTGCCATGTTGGACCCGATCGAATGCCTTCTGGAAATCAAGGTAAACAACGTCTACATATTTGCTCTTACCCGAATCCTTAGTCATAGAAGCAAAGGAGGTTAGTTACATATGACTTCCCTTCCTGAACCCATACTGATTATCTGACAATACATTATTCTCGTCTATCCACTTCACAAACTGCCTTTTGATGATATTTCCCAAAATTTTCGATATGGAGCTCTTCAAACTCACTGGACGATAATTGGACACCACTTCTCTACTACCCTTCGTGAGTTTCGGCTTTGAAAAACGTCTCGAACGTTGCAAATCTTCCCCCCAGGAAGACAACAGCGCTCGAATCTCCGAAAATTCCTACACATTCTGTTCCCAAGTTCCCTAACCATAGAATCACCGATGATTAAACCCCTATCACTATCCCCTTCTACCTCATCCACGACCACCCATTCGCCCTCTAAACTGTCGTTGTTCGTGGAGATTGCTTCTTCATCAACAGGTGCTCTAGCACATAAGTTTCTCCCGTGAAGCCTCGACATGTTTTAATGTTCGCATCCGAACTTCAGCTGTTAATTTGTTTTTACGTTAGAATTTGATGAATACAAAAAAAAAGAAAAGAAATGCAAATTGTAGAGTGTTGAATATATTTATAGTTGAAACTACGAGCAATAGGATAATTTTAACTTCATTTCTTGTAGAGAACAGTATTGCTTTCAAGCATAACAGTAATACTCAGTTATACTGAGAAATTTAGTTTTCTCGATGTTAATGCCGAAACTGATATTTGGAAAGAAAAGTAATTTGCCTCCTCCGGGAGAAACGATTTTTTTCCACTTTTCTTTCCAAATATAAGTTTCGACATTAATATCCAGAAAATTAAATTTTTCAGTATATTTCAGGCCTAAAAAATGTCATCTCTTCAGTAATACAGTATGTCTATAACACTGTATATAACAATGATAAAAATAAATTACTAATGCTATGACACCAAAAATTATTTATTTTAGTGCTGCAGAACTATGAAACATGCTAACGGTTATTAGGTTTGTATGTTGTAAAATTTCAGCGAGAGAAACATTGTTGAGTTGTCATCCATGTAATAAAAAACTGCTTATATTATTCAAATACAACTACTTTTTGGTCTTAAATCTGAGTGCAACGGGAAAATTAATATATGTACAGGATACCAAAATTTTTTTATAATTATGCTGCACGGCGGTGAAATTTTTATGAGCTACAAGAACGGTCACTAGATTGTTATCTTTTCAGCTAAATTCCTTGTCATTTGTATTTTCGTGCGGCAATTTACAATTTTTTTTGTTTTGTTTTTAGCATAAATTGAAATTTCAAAAGTGTTTTCTTCAACCAGCAACAATAGAACTTCCCAAATATGTGGTGTCATTATCAGTTTGGCGTGAAATGTTTCGCGGACCGTTGCCAGTCTGCGGGCAAGATATTGGAGAACTCTGCCCTAAAATATTCAGAGAAAGCTTTATGGAAGTTGTGGAACATAATTTTTTTTTTAAATAAAATTCCTGAATAAAGATTTGCATATATTTTATTTTTATATATTTATATGACTTAATTTACCTGTATATAGTAAAAATATGTTATAACGAGTACGACTTATAACTAGAATCTCGCTATAATGAGTAATTCTCAAGTGATTGTCAAGAGCTTATGTAACAACAGAAATAGCCGTTTATAGCCAGTTATTCATGATTGGGAAACAGATCACATTCGCTATAACCACAACGGGAAGTCTCGAAAAACATGTTTTATTTTTCCCTTTCTTTGAGAACTATTTATATATAAAATGGACCGGAAAAAGTGGCATTTTTCTTTAATCCCTTCACCCTATTCATAGGTGTTTATAAACAGGTTATGTCAGTAACTCCCAATGGATAAGAGGACCCCATGCTGTACTTACCTTCTTGTTTTTCCGTAAAGGGGTGGAAAAACAGAAAATTTTATCTGTAGGTTCAATGTTCGGCAGCTCCTGGGAAGATATCGTGCTCTGTGCGACAGTCCCATGTGCGTCCAACATGGATATCGTAGTGCCCTCAGCGACCATTATTTGGGCAAATCCTTTCATTTCTGATATCTTATTAAATAGAGTCATCTTTCGCGCGATTAGACTTCCCCCTTTCTTCCTTTGTATTGAAACCTCCCCATATCACCAGTATAGGTGGAACTATAGGAATACAGTAGATTCCGTTTATAAGACCTTCTTCAATATCTCTTTTATGGGATTTTCACATTTATACGATTCATATTAGGATATTTTACCCGAAAAATGACTTTATCTCAGCAGAGTGACTTAATAACGAATACTTTTTTCACATATTGTGCTACTACTTCACCAAACACCAACTCTGGCCGTATCGCTACATTCCAATATACTGCCATTAATGAGATGGCTTGGAAATGAAGGGGCTGTCTATGAATGGTCGCCTCAAGTTTGTTAGGGGGAAATATCTTATCTATATACTCCGTCGGATTCAAACCCGGGACCGTGACAGCAACCTGCACGGCAGTAGACGAGCATCTTACCACCACGCCACTCGGGCGCAACAGATTGCGCTGGCAGGACCAAAGAAAAACACAACAACAACACTGACACTAGACGGGATGACGTTAAACGTGGTCACCGTTATAGACCTACTTAAGTCTTACTATATAATGTTACTCTCAAAATATTTCGTATCATCCTAAAATACAACGGCTCCCTTTTTGAAAACCCTGTTTGTGTACTTATTATCAATTAGATGTTCGTCTCGATGAAATAAATTAGTTCATACGATTTGAACGGTGTAAAAAAAATTTAAAAACGATTTTAAATACGCTACAAAATTTTTTGGCTTTCATCACATACTTAACTAAATTTCATATATTCTCTGTAGTAGATGGATTGAAGAGATAGAATAGCAATCATTTATAACGTCACGACATGAGAGATGGTCCCATGTTGTGGAAGTGAACAATAGAAACGGATTTGGTCGCACAGCGCATGATTTTTAATTAGTCGCACTGTGCCAACACCTCCTAGAGGTAGAAGGCCTCCGCACTCTGCTTGTGACGTCAGTAAGTAGTCCATTTTCCCTCAGAATATTCAGGGAAAAAATTCCTTGCTCGTGCCAGTATCATCGTTTGAGGAAATGAAATGATCGGGCTCAGAACTGGCGATTTCTATGTCCCCACATCCAATCACGATGCGGTATTTGTGAGCCAATCAGGAAGATTCTACGCCAAAATAAGAACAAATGAAATAGGATGCTGTGTTTCAAAATGTGGCAAACTTTCTAGGTAGTCTGAATGACGTTTATGGCAAACAGTGCAGAGGCCTTCTATCTCTAGGAGGTGCTGACTAGGCACGTAACCCCTGGGAGAAGTGCTCTTTACCCCACCTCCTTCTACGTCTTTCTCTCCTCTCTTGAAATCTTCCAAGACACAGGGCAAACAAGTCGTGATCATTTTTTCCGTCGTAACTTGTTTTTCGCTGCCATCTTACGGCTTTTTTACGTCAAAATTGCATTGAGTGCAAGTCTCCGATGTTTTCAGCCTTTTTTTCTTCTTTTTCTTCCGTGGAAAGGAAAAAACAAACTTCGTATTTTATTCAAATGAGAGAAAATAATGAAACAAAAAGTGAAATCGCTGAAAAATTCGATCTTCAATCGTCAACTATGTTTATTTTTTTTGTTATGAAATCAACATTGTGTATTGTGTGTAGGGTTTCGGGGCGCCCGTTCTCGGGAATTTTTTGCGATTTCCAGTTCTCGAAATCCCGCGAAAAATTCCCGGGGAATCGGGAAAATTACTGTTGGGACAGAGTAATACTTAAAATAGAATACATCTAAAAAAGAAAGGAAATACTTGTTTAAAATTTAATACCATATTCTACCTACGTTATAAGCATAGCATTGCTACGGAAAGAAATGGAGGGGGAGAAGAATATACTAAGAAAAAAAAACGTGGAGAGGAGGATTCCAGTTTGTGCAAACCAAGGGCGCTCAACTTTTAGGAGAGTGCGGGCCACTTCATTGATTTGAAGACGTGTCGCGGGCCACTTAAGTGATTTAGAACAACGCCGCATGTCACTTAAGTTATTCGTAAATGTGTCTCGGGTCTCTCAAGTGATATGTAAATTCCCCGCTGGTCACTTAAGCGATCTGGGAATCAGCTGTGGCCGTTTGAATGATCTATAAAAGCACCGCGGGCTGCTTGAATGATATGTAAGAGCTACACAACACACTCGAGTAATCCGTAAATAAAATATGCTGCGGAGCATGTATGATGGGAATGTGCTTTGTCAAGTCATGTGAAAATGCACCATGGGCCGCTTGATTGATCTGTAACTCTGTCGTGGGTAACTAAAGTGATTTTTAAATGTACGGCGGTCCATTTAACCGATGGCTTCAAAATGTCGGGAATTTAGAAACCCTATATGGATAAGTAATTAATTCTAGATGTATATTTTAGCTAAAGTAGTTCAAAATAATGGGAAAAAGAAATGTAAATATATCTAGTTCAGTATTCAACAAGTCAAATTTTCTGAAAACAAGGACTAGTAAAATCTGAAACAATTTGACGGACCACTTGTGTCCCGTATTAAGGGACTGACTTGTGTAACGTTGTTGTCCCTATTGTATTTATACATTTGTCCCGTTTATTGAACGATAATTACTTGAATTTGTAACAATTACTGAAGTCCTAGTACACAGCGTTTTCATAATATAAATTATATCATGGTAATTATGGTAAAAACTATAAATATTTATCTCATATATTTGTCAGATTTAATGTTTCTTCCCCAATTTTTCAGCAAGTTTAATTGCGATCGGTGATTGTGGCTATTTTTAGAAATGTTTCTCGATAAGAATTGGCGATGTCCCGTATTTTACGGATTATTACTCAAGATCAAAGAGTACCGTATTTTTCTCAATGAAATATGGTCATCAAATCATTTGAATAATTTTTTCATGAGGTACTGTACATTTTTGTTGACTGCGATTTGCAGCAACCCTTTATTTCCACGTCCTTCACCACTTTCAGTCAATTACATTAAACGCAGTAAATTGCAATTTATGGCAAAATTTTGTGGTATTCCATATTAAATTATCCCTAAATATTTAATAACTATCCCGAAATTATCGCATTTGTCTGAATTTTCCCTTGATGAGCAATGATGAACCTTAGTTTGAAGGTGTAATTTTGTTTGAACCATTATGTACATTACTAATATCAACTATAACGAGTCAACAGTTTTATGAAGTGTGCCTGCAGACCGCCTATTCCGTCATCGCGGACCATAGGTTGAGAAACACTGATCTAGTTTGCCCCTCCCCCCCTCCCATTAATATGTTTCTACAGTTCAAAAAATTAAAATTCGTTTACAACGGAAAGGCAGTTATAACGACAATGTTCCCTCTGTTTGTGAACTGTCGTTCTAACGGGCTTTCACTGTGATTTCTTATCTAGTATTGCGATAAAATTACATAATAATGAGATGGCTCAAAAATTTTATATTATGTTGGTGATGTGATTTAAAAAATATTAAGATCTAGATTGTTTTAAGTTTCCACTATTATTCTACTGAATGCCTGTATATTTCTGCAATGCTTAAAAATATATATTGTTTATTCCTGAGAAACGTTCCCAAAAACTTTGCTTTTGACTGAATTCAGGTTCATCTTATCATAGGCAATGTCCGTAGTAATGGCGCTTTCCAAAATGGTCTTAAAAGTTGCAATAATCACTTCCACTAACGAATACACAATATTGTATATGACATTTTCTGAAATTATTTCAATTATTAAGATGGAAGCTCTTCGGATTATGCATAAATATTCCTTCGATGATACTAATGCTTCAAAAATCGTAACTCATAGGTCTTAAAACTGATTTTCGCGATTAAAGTTTATAACTTCTTAAATGGAACCGTATTTCGGCCGTATAAAAATATATTTCCCAGGTCATTAGTCAATATTGTAGGGAAAATTATCTTCATAAAAACATAGAAGGCATATTAAGCCTAGGGAAAAAAATACCAAAAACAGTCGACATCATTGTCATATATTATACAGCATATGATTAAACTTTAAGAATACCCGATACACATTGAAAAAAAAAGACAATGCCACACGGCTTTTATAGTGGTAAAAAAATTATGTACAGAATGTTTGAGAACAGTCTCCATCACTTATTTGTTTCTTATTGAACATTGCAAAACACATAAAACACGCACTCAAAACAGGTGAGGTAAACATCGAATAAAAAAGACAAAAAAACAGAAAAATACCAAATAGCATACATGGCAATGGCACAGTCACTCTGTGACAACAAGGAACAAATTGTCTTTCCAGTGGGATTAATATGAATTATGTAAATGTGTCAATCTGTGTGTGTGAAAAAGACGGTGCATTGAGCAACGACATAATTTGGAAATAGTGATACGTAGAAAGATGAAACAAGTGGTACATATGCCGGGCAGGTCTAGAGTTTATTCAAATACAGATTCGGCTAATAGATGGTTCCAGAGTCCTTTGACCAGTGCCCTTCGTGAACATGGACCTGATCACATTGTAGAGGATTCGAAATGATCACCTTACTTAATAATAGCATGAAGAGTCGAGTTTAATTATGCTGTACTGCAATGCATGCGAATTCTTCACAGATGAACAGTTCAATCATTTGAGAGCTCTCGCTTAGTGCAATAGTTCCACAGTGAGAATTAGTTAAGTAAAACGACAGTGCTGCCGCCTGTCAGTCAAAATTGTAATTCGTGTCGCAAGCCGGCGTATTTAATACCCCAGGCGAAATAAAAATTCTCTCACGTACCACTTGTGCCATCTTACTTTCTTCTGTATTCATGTTACGTCATTTCAAAGTTAGTGAATCAACCCATTTCTGAGACAACCCATGCATTAATTTACTTTTTAGTGCTAAAGTTAAATTTCCTGATACGATAATTTTTTTAAGACTGAAAATGGAGAAGTATTAATACACGCTGTATGAAAATCTCGTGGCTTATATTACTGCGATATCTGGTTTATTTTCACAATAAATCAGTGGATTCCGCACTAATTTACACTTGATTATATATTCAATGTTTTCAGGTAAAATTGATGACCATCCATTTAGAATCGATGTGTAATCTATTCCAATGATTAAGTATGGAATCGATTAAATCCAGAGAACGTTCGGAATGTTCGGGAGGAGTACGAAGAAGACGAAATTGAGAGCCGTGAGAAAGAAATTGGGAGTGTTCATTACTCGTCTTCCTTTCCAAACTTATAATATATGCGAGTTCTTCATGCGGAAAATTATTTATAGCCTCGTCCATTCCTGATGCATATGTGGCACATGCGTACCCACCCCACCCCCTTTCTGCTCCTCGCATCTCTTTTTTCTTTCAGTTCTGTGGTTCTTCAGATGTGCATCGACGGGGATTTCATTTGCATATCCCATTCGCGCTATGCAAAGTGGGAAGCGATCCGAAAGGATCATGGAAATGTAATGATGTCGTAAAGAATGCAAGAAGTTCCGAAAAACCGGCACTTACTTACGGAATCCTTTAAAAACCAGTTGGATAGGCGTTATGGGATAGCGAAGGACATAAACCTGAACTGCTGCAAGGAAAAAAAAAATTCCCAACGTTTCTGTCTCTCGTCCCCGTTTATCCTACCTTTATAGTCCTTCCTCAAGGGGCTTTCAGAAATAGTCGGCACCAAGATACTTATAATTCAATGGCTGAGTTATGGCACCCTGAAGGACGGAGATTACGTCGTCTCGATGCCCTAACATACCTCGCTTTCTATATACTTTGACTTTTTTTTCTTCTCTTTCCAAAAAATATCAGATTTTTTTTGCTTTGCCCTAAAACCAGAGAAGAATTTACTGAGAAAGAGCGTTATAGGATTTGCTAAGAGTGCTACAAAACTATTTTGATCCTAGTCCTTGGATTTATTTTTAAGGTCGCATATTCTCATATTTCTATCTCTGTATATACATACGCATTTCTTTTTTGGATTAACTTGAAAATTGTGAAAATATTCATTGTAGTTTAGGGATTTCGCGATCGAGGTTCTATTGGATTATTTTCATGGTAATGAAATATAACGTACGAGAGTTTATACCTAGGATATGAGATTTTTTTAAGGAAACTATTTTCAGCTGAGTTAGTGGGAAAAAGTTGTGAAAATTTTAAATATTAAATTCAATGAGTTGAAATGGGAATATCTTCGTGTCCGGAAAAATCACTGAATGGTAATCCATCGCAGGAAAAATTCCCCAACAACAGTTCGACATGAGAGAATGAATGAGCAAGTGAACGAGTGAATGAGCTTAAACTGGATCACTCACTCGTGTCGAAGTGTTATCGGCGAATTTTCCGTAAATCGAATTTCTCGGGATAGAATTTCGTGCAAACGAAATGAACTTCTTTGGTTTCAAATAAGATACAATATTTGTTTTTGTTTAACTTCTCAGTGATGCAATGAAATATCAATATTAATTATTTATCGGAATTTCGACACCATGGTCCCGTTTGAAGTTAAAAATAATACATTCACCGTAAAAATTTAGAAAATAATAATTTTTTTTGCATGAATATATGAAAGTTTGAATTGCGCTCAAATGTTTCCCTGTGATATTTCATTGACAATGTAAATGGCGTTTTTCAAGTAGAACAGCGAATATATTTCATCTTCTATGGTCATGAGATACTTGTATGGCCGGGCATTAAAAGGCTATTAGAATATCAATGGGAAGAAATAGAGTGTCCTAACAAGAAGCGAAGATTTCTAACTTATTTCTTGAATACTGCTATAAACGCAAAAATTATTGGGGATTCTTTAGAGACTGTTCCTAAAACAAATAATCTAACTAGAAGACGTGTATAAATTCGGTACATCCTCAACCTCATGTACAGCCTGCATAAGTGTGCGAATGAGTAATGTGCAATTTCTTCTTTTCGGTTGTATAAATTGCACTGTGATATAAGGAGGTTCAAACACGAATTGTTCATTTTTCGATATTGAGAAAAATATAAATTTTTAATTTAACTTTTTTTAAATTTAAACCGATAATATTTCAGGGACTTTTAGAAAAAACAGTCCCATTCTTCTGAAAAGAGATAAAATTTCTAAGAAAACTTGAAAGATAGTGCACATGCTTCGTATCTTATTATTATTATTTCGTAAACTAAAAAATTGATAATGTGCAGCTTTTTTGTGATAAAATTGCAATTTAAGAAGTGAGTGACGTGGCATTGTTAATGCTCCTGGGTAACAAACACGTGAAGATAGAAAAACTTGGTGTTCATCGACTTTAAAACTAGGAGTAAATAAATATAATATAATCGGAGATATATCGAAATCTGGCTTCTATTTGACTTGTAACTTGTTCCACATGTTGGACAGTCCGAATCACCTCACGGTTAGTATGCATTACAGTCATGTGTATCGCACATAATGAACCTTAACAGACACGGATATCATTATGGATTTCAAATCACGCACTACATAACCGACGGTAGATGTAATTTAAATAATTTATTTAATTTCTGTAATTTTATTTCACAGTATAAAGTAGTATTCACGGTAATTTTTACTGAACAGAAAATGTCAGGTCTCATAAAAAAAGAAAAAATAAATGTGTAGAATGTCATCCCTGCTATTGCGTTTCATGAATTTTAATGAAAAATCACGATGGAATCACCAAAACTCATTTTTTATTTCAATTCACTCAAATAAAATAATACATAAAACCACTTTTTTCTACATTTTATTAGTTCCAAGTATCATATAACTAATTTTTTCGAGAAATGATTGAAGAAATTCGTACTTCGTTCACTTAAATGACAAAGTAATATTATTAAAAAAGAACAAGATTCATCGGTAAATCTGTAATTCCAACAGAAGATCGGCGAACTTTCTTTTCATCTTTGTTATCCATGTAAACATCGTACACATGTTCCTTCCACGACGATACACAGACTTATCTTTCCGATGGTATTTCCGAATATCGCTAATATTTGCTCGCTGTCTTAAAGCCAAAAACCTCTCTTTTTTATACATATGTGTGTGTGTGTGTCTCATCCATCGAACCTCACTTGAGAAAAATCTTACGAGGTTATATATTCTTTAAGAGGCGATATGAGGGCGGAAAGAAAACTATTCTACATCCGTTATCCGAGGCTGTTTTCCATCCGCTGTAAACTTCTTGTTCTTAGAAGCGGACAAAAGTTTTCGCTTGTTTGGATCAGGGCTTTATTTTATGGCGTGAATTGCTCAGTTTCCTGGTCAGTTACACGAGAATCCACAAAGAGCTGCAGAGAGGCAAAGGAAAGAAATTGCGGAAAAGGATGCTTAAGGAAGAAACGCAAACACTTTTATCCCCTGTACCTACATCTGCGTGGAGGCTGATATGAGCTAACGTATGAGTCGGTTTCTCGGCATGACATGTTGGCTATAACGCCGAATACTTGCTCTTCTTCCACATTTTCTAAAGCAATATTCTCAGCCGCCATTCACAAGCCTTTAGGTAAACATCGTCTAATGCATCGCTAACAGCTATTTTTTTTTTTTGTTACTCTGTTCTTCTTTTTCGTTTCCTTCCCATCGTTTCTGGCTGAGGGCAAACCAGAGAGTTAGTTGATTGCCATCCAATCGATTCATGCCATATCCGATCACAACCAACGAGTGAGTTTATGTGGTGGACGGAAGAAGTATTCGCCATGCCGATGCTTCATAAATTTTATGTCTGAATTCATGAGCAAGAAATCATCCCCTTTTCTAATACGTATAATTATTATAATAAGAGGTGTCACGTCTCCTGAAGTCAATTTTTCAAAAATAACTTTAAAAAACTTTACATTCATTTGCAACTTCAAATGGTGAAAACTCGTGTTGATCGGTTAATTGGTTCTTTCGAAATATAAGAAAAAATTAATGAATTATAGAGTGTAATTGCAATTTATTCATTCAGGCCAGGGTCCCAGAATTTGTACAGATAACTGCATTACAAATAAGTTCATGGTGTCAAGGTGACATCGAAATAGGAAAAAAAAACTACAACTAACTACTCTCGCAAAATTGGGGAAATAACCGTTCAAGATTAGATGTTGCAGTAGAAATATTCCTTATAGAGTGAATGAATTCTCTCAACCCACCCAATTTTTTGTTCCAGACTGTATATGATGCAAGTTTTCAATGCATGGATTTTTTGAGAAGTTGAATACCTTATTTGTCCGAGACAGTGATCATTTGAGAATAGTGAAAATTAAGGGTTATAGATCAAATTTTTGTGTAAATCAAGTATGACTGGGTCGGAAGAAAATAACATGCCTTTAAAAATCCCAGATGCACAGCCCCTAAATCATGATTATTCAGTCCACAAATTTCACAGCCGCATAAAATAGCCGACTAATTAAGAGCTCCAAATAGTTGAATTGTAGTGTAAATGTATACAAGAAGAAAACACTTTCACGTACTTTTCTCAGACAGCAATATTTGAGCTCTTCAGTAAGATTTAAAGAAAAATTGCACCAAAAATTCTGAGAAATTTTGTAAAAACTTTCACTCGACATGTGTTAGCGAAATGAACCTCAATTTTTCAATTGACTAATGGAAAATATTTTTTTTTAATGTTGAATTCAGATTTCGCAAATTCATATATCTTTTCTCCAAGTTTAAAATTTTAACAAACAGTTAAATATGACATGAATGTCGCTCTCCACTTGTTAATACAAGATTTACAGAAGACTGGATGTTGTGAAGATATTCATCCAGTCTTCTGTAAATCTTGTATAAACAGTTAAATATTCAAGTTCGAAATTTATTTCACTTAAACATGAAAAATAAAACATTTCTGCGAAATTTCAGAATTTTTGGTGCAACAGTTTTTGTTATTGTTGCTATTATTATCTTATGGAAGAGTTCAAAAACTGAAATCTGAGAAAATCACATTTAAAGTGTTTTTCTTGTATACATTTACACTATAATTCATATCTTCTTTCTTCTACTTTGATAGAGCAAATTGACCGATCGACACGTTGTTTTTGTATTTGATTTGCAATCAAATGAAAAGTTTCTTCACGTCATTTTTGAGAAATTGACTTCAGTGGTCGTGACGCCCCTTACATAAAATGGGAAAATCTGGTGATTATATATTGAAATTATATACATGAAAAAAATTGACACAGATATGCAAATTGAATCGACAATGTTGATGTATGTAAAGAAAATCACTATTGCCGCAAAGAGAACATATTTTTGTTTTCCTCACCTATTTTAATTGAATTCAGGTGTTTTAGTTACCGTGATTTCACAAACCTATGGTTCAAAATAATACCATTTTCTAGATTAATCATCATCATAACTTCTGTATTTAAGCTATTAATTCTCTTTTTTGCTGATATTGCCTGTAGGAAGACCATTAATATTAAACATGTTTTTTATTTCTTTTGTAGCTCAAATATGGATTTTTTAAAAAATTAGATTTTGGACCATACCCAACTATAGTCCATCATATATATTTCGTGTTATAAATTACTTACGAACCATAGTTGAGAGAATCTACTTCAACTATATCATATATCCATCTCTATCTTCTTTGCTAGAAGAAGACGAAAAATTGTTTTTTTCGAAATTCGACACTAAGGGGGAGAGGGCATAGAGAAATCACGCCGAGCGAAAACCGCTGAAGCTCATTATGAAATTTGGTCTGAAGTTTTGTTTCACGGTAGGAGAGGGTTTTTCAAAATTCGACCGCCAAGGGGCTCATAAGGGAGTTCAAAAGGGGGGGGGGGGGTAGTATTAATTTGGTCAGTATTTTTGTATTAGTAACGTAGAGATTCACTGAGAAAGTATTTTCCAAAATTTACCACACTTTGGGGGGATGGGGGTACATGAATGAATGAATTAACGCCAGAACTTTGCCACTGAATTGATAAAAATACAATATAACATGTCTAATGTTTATAAAAGCTGTTGTCTGAAACATATGTGGTTATAACAACATTTAGACCTGCTGAAAGGACATTTAGGTCCCTTGGGGTCACAAATTGTTTGTATTCATGTGTTTTTATGTTTGTACCTATGTGTATGTTTGTATTTGTATATATGTCTGTGTTTCTGTGATTTGTTTATTAAAAAAAAAAACTTATCCCGTTGCCGAGATCTCTTTACGATCTCGCGGCAGAGTCCGGAGGACTTTATTTTGTGTCAAAAAAATAAATAAATGAAATTTAAACATTTTGTATGTTATTTATTTAACATATTTTCCCCGGGCAATTGGCTACTGTCGCGATTAACGAATTTTTTGATTTCAGACGAGATGGGGTTGGGAGTAGGAGAAAAGTTTCTGGGTCGATTATCGATGTTTTTGTAACCACGGATGTTTGGACGATAGTTGTGTGAAATAACGGTACATAAATTACGTGCATGAATCGCGTACGGGCAGAAACGAATAAACTGATTGAATAAAGCAAAAAGACGAAGTTATCGCGTCATTTCTTAACCTTCATGGCTAATTTAGGTCATGAAATGACCTGATATTTCATTAAGATAAAAAAAAACAAACAAGAATAACATATTCTGAACTAATACATAATAACAAACGATGGATGAATTTTTGCTCGTCCTTAATGTCTTAGTGAAACCTTGATATTCTACATTGAATATGAAATTGCAAAGAAATACCAAAAAGTTAAATTTCTTTCAATCTCACGATATATGCTACTGTACTTTTTCATGATTTATGATTAGCATGTGAGAAATACGGTTGTTGTTTGTGAGCTAAAAGAAACGACAACGTATAATAATTCATACCGTATATAATTAAATTTATAATAAATTTATCTAAATACATAATGAGTGGATTTCCGTATCGATGTTATTAATGTGGGAATTCGCATAATCAGATTATTTATTTCCGATTACAAGGAAAAAACAACGAAGAAACGATCTGACAAATCGATAATAATTTGAATGATCATCAATTTTCATTAGAAAAAATTATTCTTGACTCAGAGGAATATAAATACGAAAAGAAAAAAAACAATTATGATTGATTTAGGTGCTGGAGATCATAACTGTGAAATAACATATTGTTTTCTATGGCGGATATTTGCGTTCTTTATTATTATTGTTATTATTATTCTGATATGCAATTAAGCTCCATTAAACTCACAGGATAATTAGTTATTTTGATTGATCACGAAATAACTTGCTTTATGTTCATTATTTTATAATTCTTTTGTTTTTTTTCCTCCGCGTATTCTCATTTATGTGCGCAGATTATCCGAAGCACACGTTTTAACGCATCGCGAAGTTTTCGCTTATTGGAAACCGTTTTCATTCGCACGTCTTGCTCTATCGGATATTATTTATTCACATTCGCTGCTTTATTGATCGGCATTTTATACGCTTGTTATTTATCATTTCTAATATAATTGGAATTGGCAAAAAGGAAGCTGATCGAACAGAACAGGGGAGAAAGCGGCTGATGCAGTAATTACTTCAGCTCGGCTTTGCTACGTGCTAAACACCATGCATGTCTCATAAACGTAAGCGTCTCATCTCGTTTTATCTATCTCGTAATATTTCTCATTACAATACGGCTGTTGGAGTTCTTCGGTTTCTTTGGAGTTTCTGGATAATGGAATGTAAAGCATCTTCTCTACGTACCATAAATTGAAGTGAGTTGGTACATATTTTGAACTTTTTTTTTTGTATTATCTCCCTTGTGATTCGATATTTTTTACTAAAACCCTGCCCATTTAAAAAGGGGAAGTTTTAATCATTGCTTTATCGCTTTGTAACTTATTATAATACAAGAAAATGAACGCAAAGTTAAACTCAAGTTATTCTTTCTGGTGAGGTGACTACTCTATTGCATTGATATTTTGCCTTTTCAAGCACATGTTTCCATCTCATAGAACAACAAATAACCACATAAAATGCAATTATGAAAACTACACTTATATATACATTATAATATATAATACAATACCCGTAAAATATATATCTATAGATAGCTTCTCAATATTTATATGCCACTATTCTTATCCTACTTTTTTCTGAACGTGCCAATCTAATTCACGACCGCAGAGGTGTAGTTTACTTCATTAATTCACAACCCTACTAGAAGAAACCTCCCTGCAACACCTAGAATTTTCCCTTGCCAATCGATACTACTTTATACCGCACACCACGATCATATATCGTCATGTGACAATTTCCAACTAGTGGAGTTGGGTGGGAAATAAAAGCGCCATCTATTGGTGGTCACCCCAGGCTCGATCGGTATAGAACTTTTCTGATATTCTTGACTGTATTCGAACGTATGGACTTGGACGGCAACCTTCACAGTGGAAGACGAACATCTTACCACTGCGCTACTCGGGCATGACAAATTGATACGGATCCCCCTCCCCTGTCAAAGTATTCGATTGACGGCGCATTAATAATTATTGGTCCATCCTATGCATTCCGTTGAAAATTTCGAACAATTCGATCATATACCCCCGGCACGTACGTTATTTTCCATTGTAAACATATTCATAAAACGAGGTCTATCTTCGCACTCCAAGCCAAAAACCTTACATACTCCTGTGCAGGACGAACTAAGCCTCACGAAAACGGAAGGATGACTTTACGAGAACGCGAGGGACCTTTTTAAGAATGAAACCGAGCAGTCTATTCGTTTTTTTACCACCAACGCAAAATTTCAGGAAACCTAAGCCGCTCGTCAATCATAATTCCCAAATCGGTCACCCTAGTGGCATCCGGGATAGTGAAACCATTCAACTCAGAAGTGAAACGTGGGTTGTTCGAATCACAATGAGCGACCATGCACTCGGCAACGCTAAACGTCATACTCCATTCGTTTGCCCGTTTACCAAAGCAAACTTGCGCCAGGACTGTAAGATGTAAATACTAAATAAAGATTTGCACCATAAACATATGTTATGATAAAAGTAGGGAAGGGTGTAATTATGAGAGATTCGGGCTCTATTTTCAATCACGGAGGCTCACCTTGGCGGCTACACTTGGATTCACCTCTCAAAGTGACGTGGCTATGGCGTCATCTTAAAATAACAAATTAGAACATGCACCCAAAAGGCATTTTTCTCACACCAAAAGGCTAAGTTTACACCATCATTCTCGTTGTAATAGGGCTGTTCGATTACTTGGGTTTTTTTTTTTTTTCTTGTGTGTGGATAATGCAATGCAAACATCTTTTATACGTACTGTTATTACATCGAATATTCTTGAAAATTATTTTCTGTGATTACAGTCTCTAACATACGGAAATTATACATTAGTTTACGGAAGTTCTCATTAGAGAGACCTAGATCTTTACCCTAGCACAAATACTCTAATATTTCTATTTGAGTATTCTCAATGTGAGTTTCATTTCTTTTGGTCACATAGAAAAGAAGGTACAACACCTTTATAATATGTCATCGTTTTTACATTTTTTTCATTATAAGAGCTATATGAGCTGAAAATTTTGGTAGCGATTAACAAGGCAAAATCTGTTGTGCAACTACTTGTAGGTATCGTATGCTGCATCAGAATTTTATGAGCGATGCCGTTGCTTGGTATTCGATATATGTAAGTTCTAGATCAGATGCTCTTTGACCACTGGTCCGTGGACCGGTGCCGGTCAATAAAAATTTCTTGCCGGTTTGCTAGTCATTTCGTCTAGTTCCCACACACACACACGTAGCCGCATCATAATTTCAAATTGAATAAATAAAGAACATTCGACACACTGTTATTTATTTATTTATTTTATTTTAATTTTTTAATTAATTTTTTTTTTGTTAGTCTTCAAATTATTTCTCCGATTTACGCATTTCTTTATTTGTTACCGGTCTGCAAGATATTTCTCCTGTTTGTGCTTTTTTGCCGGTCTGCAAATTACAGTCGGACTTATAACGAAGTCGAAAAAAAAAGCAAAACTATTCGTTATGCGCGAACATCGTTATATCCGTACTGGTGTGAAAAGTGATGCGATTAAGCAAAATAAAGCATGCGCGATACGCATTTTTCAGTAATCTGAGCATTCGTAAAAAGAATAAATTGAAGTAATATATTTTAATAAAGATTCAATATCTCTCGTATAATGGAATGCATAAACAGAAAAATATGGGTCGATCATTATTTTTTTTTCATTTCATATTTTGTGGACTTCGAACTTTTTGCGTTTAAATCATTTTTGCCAAATAAGCATGTGGAGTGTGTAATGCCTTTTCTTTTAGTAAAAGCACGGACGCTAGAAAAATTTTTTTTATAGTTTTTAATGTATTTCTTTTATTCATTTTGCCGGTCGCACATTGTTTTTCATTTTTTCACGGTGGTCCGAATTTTTTTCTCTCATTCATTCCCTTTCTGCCGATCCGTGAACTATTTCTTCCAATTTTCATCGGCCCTCCGTTTTATAAATATTGAAGGAGTTGTTCTAGAAGACCAATGGTTCTCAAACTTTCGTCACTCGTGGTTCCCTTACCCAACTATTGGTTTCTTTGCGGCTCCCCAGAGTAATTTAATAGATATTTTCACCTATGGAAGAGCCGTTTCAAAACACAAATACCTACACCAATCAATATCACCAGCTCACCGAGACGCCTCTGACAAAGGTTAGCGACGCAAATTTGAGAAACACTGTTCTAGACTATGTATGCTTTATATCGTGATCTCTAGAATCGTTTGGAAATGATGCCATTAATTTATTTTATTTCTTGATTTACAGTTATTAATTTTATTTTCGATTCTGAATCTTCGACATTCCTATATGCAGTTAATGGGGACTTTTTTTTGCGGGGTGATGCGTTCATTGCCATCAGATTACTACAGTAAATAACAAATTAGAGAAACACATTTAATGTCTGAATCATTGAAAATTTGATCCTGATAACCAATACTTATCACCCCATTGCATACCTCAATTTTTTTTACACTTAATTAGTATTCAAAAAAGAGCTACTAAAAATATAAATACATCATCAGGTATTATATTGTTATTGGGAGTGAAGAATATCTTGATCATCGCAAACACTAACAATCTTGCCTATATACGGAATAAAGATTTGGTTTATAGAGGCAAAATTATTTGCATTCATTGTTTCTTTTATTTTTACGTTACAGCAAAAATCCACGCGCTAGATTTATTTTAAACTTGAAATAACTAAAACGTTCACTCGAGAAACACGGCGATTCCAGACAGTCAGAGCCATCTGTATCCGAAATTGGAAACATCAAACGATTCGTCGATAAAATCCATTCTCATAGAAAAAAAATATGCAAGTCCATATGAAGATAATTCTTTATGTATAAAAAAAAATATATTCAAACCAACTAATAACTTTAGATTAGGTTAAACGTGATCGTGATGAGCAAAACTCTATTGGGATCAAAAATACAGCAAAGTGTCAAATAAATGAGACATTGAAATCATTCCAAATACATACAAAATACTTTATTCGTAACAAATTCTTCAGATACAAAGAAATACATAGGCAACAGCAGGCAAAATGCCCAACAGGATAGCTGAAAATAAAATGCTCTTAAACAATATGGATGCGAAATATAACAAAAATACAGCAACCAATCCAAAAAGAACAATTTATTGTCTGAAAAAACTAGTACAAACTAAATTAAATCTAACTGAAATTAATGATTAGGATAAAATAAAAATGCGCTGCCTATAAAAAATTGATGTCTAATTATCTAAGTATGGATAGCTCCTGTATTTCTCCTATTATAAACATCGTACATATTTTAAACGTATCAATTGTGGTAGAATTCACGAATAACAGGGGTAAGCTATCCCATTTATCTACAGAGCGTTTATAGATCTTATTTTTTATTTATGGAGCAGGTGTTCTCCTGCCCTTTTAACATGGGTAAGAATTTTCATATGTAGAAATATCATTAAAATATTATTTATCCATTTAGATTTATTTCAAATTTTTACCCCCTATATTTGATTATACTATATGCTTACATATGTCGGTACATAATTTTACTCATCCAATATTTAATTTTTTACAAAATTTCGCAAAAAATGCATTAACAACAGCCTATGGGCATGATAAAATTTGCATGAAATGAAGTTGTAATCGAATAAAAAAAACGATTCACACACACAACAAAAGGGAACTGTTCAGTTCACAAAATGATGGAAACGACTGAGATTTTATCTCGACGCAATCTCATTCAAAATTGAATTTTAAATTTGGAAAATTTAAAAAAACAAAAAAATAGTAAATATGGATGGATCTCTAATCATTTTATTTTAAGGACAGAAAAATTTCCTTTATTTTAACTAATTTTTATCCAATTTCGTTGATGTCATGTTCTTTTTTATTATGCACGCAAGTTGTTTTTTTTTCAAATTTATAATAAAATGAAATTGAGTGTTGGAGACGCGACATAAATGATAGCATACACAATCATATATTTGCGGTAAAAACTTTAAATAAATCAACCGATAAACAGTATTTTTAATAATATTATTACACAATAAAGTTTTTTACCACGTTAAAATTTATTGATTGGACCCCTTCATGTACTCTTTCTCTTACATAGATGGGGGGCTATCCTCTACAAAGAAAATGATTGATCTGATCATATTTTTAGACATTCTCATAACAATATCAAGTAATCACTCGTAATGAAGAAAATATTTTATTATTATTTGCATATACGTACTTTAACCTGCAACACACTTCACTCTAGTTAGTCTGATATATTCGCTTATTTTGTGTAAGTATATGCCGTTCTCAGCATACCCTCGCCGTCGCTCTCATATTCGCGAGTGTCTCGTCAATTGTATTGCTGTTAATGCTTCTATGAAAATTCAACACCATTAGTATCGTTGAGCTTTCAGGTTAATCTCTTTTACTTATCCATCTCACAAACGAGTTCGTATTTATGTACTGCATTATGTTTATACGTAATTCGAAACACGTCTCGGGCAATGGTCATTTGTAATCTCGCAGCCACTCTTTATTAGATACCTATACAATGTTTGGAGCAAATAGCAATTGATCTTTTAAAAATAACAGTCCATGCCACTTAATGTGATCACATAGGGACTCGGGAATTCTGATAACAATAAACGAATGTTAACTATATTCGATAAAGTGTTGTTTGCAAGTACGGTGACCATAAATCATTATAATATCATCGTTATAGGAACCCTCCAGTCAGGACATGTTTCTCATAAGTTTGGCTCCTGTAAATAATAATTTTTGGAGGTCTACCTTATACGTTGTCGTCTTTGAGGCAGAGGTATACGCAAGGGAAAGGGCATGTGGGCTGTGCCTAAAATACAAAACGTATCCGATTAGTGGGCCCTAAGCATGTGTCCTGTTCGTTCATACAAAAACAGGCCCTGCCTGTTCATGGTCCGGGGGTCCACAATGTTTCAGTGGTGGTCTCAGCACGTGTGTTTGTGTTGGACAAGTTGGATGGAAATATTATAACCCTAAGATACCCACGAAACATTTTTTGAGTGAATTACAATAGTTGTGTACTACAACATTTACAATTACAACACAACAATTACAACATTGTGTCTTCGAAGCAATATTCATACGTACCTATTAAAATACTATATATATACTTCATGTATATAAATATCAAGTTTTATAACCCAAAAAAAAATAAAAAAACATTTTGCGCCTAAAATATTGTTCTGGCGTCTAGAGTTTTTAGTGATTTGTCCAGCCTGGTTTTGCCTATCTTACACATGTAAAAATTTCACAACTTTGGGAAAAATCAAGATCAGAAAAAAGTCAATAAAAAAAAATATCAAGGAATGAAAGAGGTTGTTGGTCACGATTTATACAGTAAATATCGATTGTTGTACTTTTTTCTTGGAAAACATGTTACCTGTATAGTTCACAACTATATAAGAAAGTATTGATTTATTTTATTTTACAGAGAAACGGATTTAAATGTCAATTAATGCTAATGCCAGCATGTTATTAATTTGAACATCGCGCCTCAACACAATGGTACTTTAATTAAGTACAGCGGATTATTTAATTAGCTGAAAGGGTTGTTTAACGGTAAAGAATGTCGTTTTCCTTGATTTAAATGGTATGTGTAAACAGATAAAATTTTCAATAGCTGTTTACTTGAATTTCATTCGTAGTTTTCCCGCAATTCGTTGCGCCTGCATAAATCTCTGAATACGTAAAGTTTCAGCAGCTCTCAAAAAATGACACTGACGAGGAAAACAGGATTTAAGTTAGGGATTAAGTTACGTTTTAGGAAAAATTTATCGCGTATTTTGCACTGAAATTACACTAAAATATCTGCAGGGTAGTGAGTAAATAGCATTTATAAATTTATAAATAGTTAAAAAAATCATAAAAAAAGTTGTAGGAATTGATATGTTTGAATGTGTTTTGCGAAAACACAACGAAAGGGGATTTCTTTTTTGTACTCAAAAAATACAAATACAACGCCACAACAGGGGAAAAATGCTCAAAGGTGGCTGAGAAAAATATTCCTATAGCAAACATGGATGTCATATATTTCAAAAATATACAGAACGAATTATATAACATTTTTTTACATATTACAAAACTACAGAAAAAAGGCTGTGGTTGAACAACTTGACCTATATTGCTTTATTCATCAATGCCAAACCTTATGTAAGCGCCAGTAAGGGGTCATACAAGTATTACGTCAGCATCGGGGGGGGGGGATGGGGTTTCGAATTTGCTGACTTTTGCTGACGGAGGGGGGGGGGGAGAAGGGGGTCCAAATGGCTGAAAATCTGCTTACGTAATACTTTGATCATTTTTGATCATTTGATCATTTTTGTCGCACCACGGTCATTTTCTGCACACGAGGGCTAATTAGACCGGGACCTACAATTTATTGCCGATTCCGAACGGCAGGCTTGTTTTTTTTTATACTCATCGAGAGGTTGGCGCGTTAACCCCTCGATGGGGGACTCCCTGCGGTAGCAATTTTTTGCTGCGGTCAAGTCGCCGTTTTTTTTGTTGTACCCCTGTGTCAGGAAAGTTTTCTGACAAGGATGAACCGGGTATCGAACTCGCGGCCCCTCTAAACATCCTTTGGTACTTTAGGCGAGCATCTTATCGACCGGGCTACCGCGCCCCTACATAATACTTGAATGGCCCCTTAACAGAGGATAATTCAGAAAAGAGCATTAGTCGTACACCCTGCATTTTATGACTCTGATTTGCATATTTGGAGTGATTTGTTTCCGTGCAGCTTCCTCTATATTATCGACAAAAAATTGAACAATTTCTTTTTCTGTAGGGGAAAAAACCCGTTGTGAGAGAAAAACTCATTGAAATATACCAATTCCTTCAACTTTAAAAGAAAGTTAAACTGTTTAATAATTTATGGGATACTCTGTACTTTCTGAAATACCAAAAAAGTTGAAAAAAGGAATTTGTATACGCATAATTGGTCTTTTGACTATTTCGTCATATATCGTATTTTTCTCCTTATAATTCGTGGATTATCTGTTAAAAAAATGGTCAAACATTAAAGAACGTAGATTATCTACCGCTGCATACAATCGGCACAAAATGATGTTGTCATCCTGATGAGTCTGAATTTGAAGGTTTTCGATTGAAAATAGCATTGGTAATAGTAAATTTTGTTCCGTGTGTTAGTAATGCTATTGTTTCGTGAATAAATTTCATTAATTAATTATACCAATGGATTAATTATTGAAACACAAGGTAAGTTATATATTGTTACGATCTATAGACGATAGATGTCGCGATTTGTTCCATGGCTCTCAGAAATATCAAAATCTGTTGATACCGGTTTCGGTATTGCGCAAAGGCATGCGATTGGCGAAGAACTGGTGAAGGGTTGGACAGAAGCTTCCAGAAAGTTGCGCCCATCCAGACAGGGGCACCACAAACCTGTTACTGTGAAATAGAAATTTGTGGAATATTATTTTTATTGAAGACTTCTCGACCAGATCTATAAATAGTAGGGAGAATGAGTGCCAGATTCCATAATAGTTAGACTGGATGAAGAGGCAGTTGTTAGCTCTCTGATTAGCTTGTAAATACGTGTATAAATTGCTGTTCTGTAAATAAATCTGTGTTTGTCCGTGGAACCACTTCTTGTTTTGCAATCCCGCCGAAGTCTTGTGGAAAATTATCCGAAACAATATATATATTTTAAATCCTGTGGATAATACACCGCCGTGGATTATACGCAGAAAAAAAAGTACTGTATATTCATACACTGAACCATAAACAGTTAAAAAAATGTTTCGGAACAATTTCTTTAAAAATATTTTGTTATTTAATCTTTGACAAAAAAACTGCTGATTATATACAGAGAGTAGTTCATAATCCGCATTAGAGAAGTAAATAAAATGTGCTTCTGGTATAGAGTCGGCCCCGGTTGATCAGATATCAACGACTCTAGCACACAAGATCTTATTAAGCGAGATATCCTATTATGCGTGGAGCAATTCAATTGTATTTTACAACATTAGTACAGCTTGCATTTTGAAAACTAATGATATATCAATATTAATAAGACTTCTCGTATAAATCAAACACAAAAATTGAATGAAATTATATATCATTACAACGATCACTCATCATTTTAATTAAATACACACAATACACCTAAGATTTTTATTTTTCATTAGGGAAATTAGCTTCCTCTATTGGGCAACAGAGAACGAAAATAAAATAATCAAATGTATACGCATTGAAGACAACTTGAATACTTGAAGATCAATACCTACTCTATATAAAATTATTATTATTTTTTAAATCTCTCTTAACTTAGTAATATATTCTCCATTAACTCCAAATGTTTCATTCAATAAAACATTATGTGTTTAGTAGTTGTTAGGCACATATTTTCAATGTCGTCTAGAATCGTTTACTGCTTTATTTCCTATCCTTGCTCATCATAATTCCCATTTTCAATGCCAGATTTTCGTGAGTTCATGCAGATATTTTTTGCGTAATTATTTTAAAAATTAAGGTTAAAAAAATATAAGCGTACGGAACTTGTATACACGTGCATGCCCTTAGTTCCGCTAGACAGTAAATATACAGTTGATAAACAAAAAAAAAGCATATTTAAAAAGGAATACCAAGACAAAAATAATCTTCGTAACTCAGCGCGCACTGTATAAACATAAGGATAGTCTTTCTTTTTTATTCCCGCGAAAACGAAATGATTATCATTTTTTTTATGTGTCCTCGTGGGAGAAAATACGTACAATGGCGTAGAATTGGTTCGGAGGCTCTCTATGCAAATTTAATGTTGTTGCAATGCAGAGAATGAGAAGAAGAAACCAGCTTATTTTTCCTTCAACTGCAATGTATGAAGAAGAAAAGAAAACCATCCGATAAGGCAAATAAAGCTGCAGTTTGAACAGAAAATATCTTCCAATTTTTGTTGTTGTCTTGTTTTAATGCTAACTTATAATAGGACATATAGTCTCTCTCTCTCTTTGTGTCTGTCTCTGCCTCGTCCCTTATTTTATTCGCAGTAACCTCATCTACGAGAACGAATCGTCTTAACTAAATTCGAATTTATTTTGCATTCTTCCAGCTTTCCTTTATTTTTTGAATGCCTTAGATTTCGGGAATTCTACTAAGCTTCAAATTTTTAAAAAAATCATTTAAAGAAAACGTAATATACGATCGGATACTTTATTTTTAGATGTGTATTATACATAATTTGTTAGGGATTATATTCGATGAAAATAGAAGAATGAAATCCGATTTATATATCAACTCGTAAGTGCATGTGATATAATAATGTAAGTGGCAGTTCAACGTTGAAGCTGGAAATAACAAAGTTTTCAAACACCAAACAGCTGTTTCGAGGTAAGTAAATATGTTATATCTCAGACAACTCTCGCTTGTGCTAACGTAGGTGAAATCAGGTCGATGCGCGATGGTGATGGTCATGGCAGAGGAAAAGACTTGACTTGATAGTAATGATGATTGTACGATTACGATAGTTAGCCGGAATGTATCGATGATGGAATGGAAAGAAGGGGGTAAATATAAAAACTGGACCCAAATATTGGAGAAATATGGAGCGCTGGAGAGAACGTATATGAGGAGGAGAATACGGGTATGCAAGTGATATACCGTAGAACACGTGTATATGTATATTCAGTATGAGTATTAATTACTGTAGTACAGAAGGCACAATGTAAAGATCAGTTAGAAATCGCATTTAATGATCTCGTATTCTGATATTTTACAGGCAACATTTTTTGTGACTTTATATAAAAATATACTGCCCGATTTATAGACGAAAATTTGTGAACTAACGAGAACTTATCTTGCTTTCACAACTTGTTAAGGTACAACGGTCTTCTATGGAAGAACGGAATTCAAAATATGCATCGAACGTGGCATTACAATGCCATATATTATTATTCCCATGATATCGTAACATATATATATATATATATATGTACACTTCGAACATAGAAAGTTGATTGGCAATCTTTCCTATACCAGTCCATATCGATTTATGATGCTTATTTCCTCAGCAGCATGGATTTATTACAATTTTGACAATACTATTCGTATATGGAAATGGAAGATTTCGAGCTCTGAGAAGAAAAACATGAATAGGAATTCAACTCCAAATTGTATACATGTATTTCTTATGAACTCGTATGAATGTCGAATGATGCCTATCAGAAATAATTCGAAATATAACAATACGACTTTGAATCTGAATTTCTCAAAAACTTCAAGAAAACGGATCTCGCGTGAGAAAGCTGATGTTTTTGTGAACTATGTTTTCAAATGTTTACACCAGCATATTTTTTTTGTGACTGACTCAAATGTACAAGAAAAATTATTGATTCAACTAAATTCTTAAATTTCAGATAAAACGTGATTGCATGTGTGTGGTGTGTGAATTGCCATCTTTTTTTTATATGACGGTCATTAGTTAATTTACTTCTTTGTTCTGAATGTGTTCTTGAGGAAAATCAGCAATCTGAAGATGATGACATTCGCGCTATTCATACGAATGTTTCAACAGCTGGCTGATGCAAAGATTAATTCAGGAAAGAATATGGAACTGCCTCTGCGGTGTTCCGGTGGTCATAGTGACGGCCTCGCATTGCGAAATCGCGGGTTCGAACCCTACTGGTGCCACGGGGAAGGTCTGCTGAAGTTTGTTTTCTGTGGTTCCCAACTTCAAGGTGCAAATGCGAGCCGATCTCCCCGTTGAAATGTCTCGTGTCAGAGAGCAAAAGGCCTACAATGGTGCAAATATTCAATCATTACATTTCACTTATGGCAGCACTGAATATTAAAAACACGCGACACTCAGACTGTTAGGACATATTTCCGGCACATCTCTACCGGTAATAAGTTGTCCATAGCGATAGACCGGTGCTAATGAATGAATGCCTCTGCGGGGAATCAAAAACTCACGTTCTAACATTAGTGAGCGTACAAATCGGCCAGCTATTGAATCCTTCGTAAAAATCAGCAATGCCATTCGGAATTCCGTGTTAATAATATAAAAACCATCCATTGCTGGCGAGATCCTAGAGACGAAATTCAACTTGTAAACACTCCAACCTTAAAAATAAGTCAAGACAAATCATATCCTTTTGTGAACGGTGACTGTAACTGATTACATTATAATTTCTTTTAATTTTAATGTTTATTGCTTAACACATTCGAAAATAGCCTTTCCTTTCCAAAAATCTTCTTATTTATGTATTGAAATGCAATCTAACCATCCAATCGCAGTGTTTTCATTATATTTGAGTCTATTGCATTTGTATTGAATTTCGGCACATTCGAGGAAATACAATAAATTCAAATTGTGAATGTTGATACATTCAAGTAATGATATGGTCTAATCACTCCGCTGGTAATCATGCTGTTTAGAATTTTCGGAGTTTTCTTTGTAATGTATGTGTTTTTCTTTTATTCTTCATTAAATATCGATCTCATTTTACCTGTTTAACTTTTTCTTTAATGTTGGAGGTGCTTAGAAGTTGTGTATTACGTTACTGGGGCTGAGGTTGGTCTTTATTTTATTAATATCACGAAATTCCGAATTGCATTGCTGATTTTCCCAAGCAAACATTCGTGACAAAGAAGCAATTTAATCGATGAGAATATCGTTGTCCTATTAAAATGAAAATACCATAAAATTTCTTGTGTGCATGTTTCAACTTTCAAGCAATACAATAATCAAAAATCGGATTAAAAGAAGAGAGTTCATTAATTTGTACATGATCATATTATATTTTGATAAATATAAAAATATTGAATTAAAAATTTATTTTCTGATACGTCGCGCAATAAAAATTATAATGAAAAAAATTATGGAAATGTCAGTTACACTTAACTTTGGGGGAGAAAAAATTCATCGAAAAGATATGGTATTTCATCAATCATTCATTAAAAGGAATAGTAATTAGAGCTTTAATTTGTCAGGTATTTGAACAGTCATTTTTCGATATGAATATCGGTTATAGAGCTACAATTTGTTAAATTAGTTCATTTCTAAATGTTGAATTGCGAAAAAAATTTAATCCCGCATTATATGGAAAATGTTTGATATACAAGGTCATATCTATGTAGTTAATATTACTTATTATCTCTTTTACAACAATTTTATTTACCTATTTTATTCCTTCCGCATAAATAGTATCAATTTGATTTAATACACTTATTTTTTTGACATTCATATTTATTCCGGCTATCTGTGGTGCTTAACTACTATATTAACAGGATATATTGCTTCCAGCATATAATCAATCCATAATATATATTTCTAGCGAAAATGAAATAATTTTCTTCAACTTAGTCTTTTTTTTTATTTTAAAATATTTATTCGAAGCGTTTATGTTACATAAGCAGTACATTCATATTTAGCAGAATTTCTGAGTTCTTAACCGGGTGCCCATGGATCGACCCCCCTTGGTGGTTAATGGAGATCCTCTTAGACAGTTTCCCTAAGTGGGCAATAGAGATAGAATGGTCTGCGTTGGAGAAAGAAGCTTTAGGTTTAGTATAGGATCTTATGGGTTCACATGACTTGGGGAGAGAAGAAGAATTTCTTTTTTTAAGTAGGTGATGTAATAATCAAAGAGTTTCATAATTATATAGCCAAAAGTCTCTGTCCATTTGGGAATTTAGACATTTCGTCGAATTTATAGAAAATTACTGGAGGAATCATTCTGAAATTTCGGTCATATATACGATATGTTAGTTCTCACCATTTTTAGTCAGAATATAGTCACGAGGGCATTTAAGACACTGATAAAATTAAACGCGAATAAAAAAGGTTTTTTCATTAACCTTGTATCAGAAAAAGGTAAAATGCCTTGTCATTTGCCCAAAACATCGTACATAACTTCCCGCAATACTTTTGTTTATTTGCGTGAGAATATTGCGTACATTGATGCAGTTTCATAATTGGATGGTGAGATATGCAGGGTGTCCTGTAAGTGTTAGTGCGACCATTCTCTCATCAACCGTTCGTCGCAGAGGTATGATTCCAATATAAAACATGCTAAAAGGGCGTTCAAAAATCTCCCTGTAGTAGCTTTGAGAAGAAAAATAGTGCGTAAAAAAATAACAAATCTAAATTGTTATACGTTCCCCCGTGATCTTATTTCCAATTCGAAATTTGTTGCTATGTATCTCTTGAGGCCAACAAAAAAAATTCATGTTTCTAAGAGTAATATTCACAGAGACATTCGAGTTCGAAAACGGAGTAAATTTGGGAAAGAGCAGCGTTGTGAATGAGGAAAAACCGTTCTTCTCATTCGAATAACGCTGCAGGCGTATTCTAGAAATGCTAAAATAACAGAAAATAATCGTATACCAATTTGTCAAAAATCTCTTATCTTTCAATCACTTCCAGCGAGAGTTCCGGAATTACTGTATCACCGATACGTTCCTGCATTTTCACGACCTTCAGCTTTAATTTTCATATGAGTTGCACTATAATCGAGTTATGGAAATGTAAAATTTATATTTCTAGCACTCACACACACACAGACAGACAGACATGACCGCTGACCGCCCAGAGAGACCATCGTGGGATGGTTTGCGCTCTTTCCCAAAGGGATGCGCGGTCTCGGAGGAGAGACCCGCATATATATATATATATATATATATATACGAGATTAATAAGCATTTACTAAAATACTCATATTTAATTATATAATAGTTTTTCTCATTTTAAAATCCTATACAGTATGTCTCCCCAGCGTTGATTTTCCTATAAATTTCGTAAAAATTCGTTGCTTGAAAACTCTATGTTCAAAGTAAAAAAAGAATACTATGGCAATTGAAATTTTTAGAAAAAATATTCATATTTTCATGAACATACGTGTTATTCTTATGAAAATGCACAGAAGTGTTGCACGACGTTAGTAGAATATTTTTTTTCGAGGTTACAAAGGATTTGCTGCTTTTTCAGATATACAGGGTTGATCAAAAACTTTTCTTCCATTTAATTTTTTAATCTGTACCCTAAATGCACTCGTGACTAAATTTTCTCTGGAAATGGTGAGTATCAACATGGGATATATATGTTACCGGCAAAGTATGAAATCCAGGCATTCTATATGGTATTCTATCCAGGCATTCTATATGGTATTCTATCCAGGCATTCTATATGGTATTCTATCCAGGCATTCTATATGGTATTCTATCCAGGCATTCTATATGGTATTCTATCCAGGCATTCTATATGGTATTCTATCCAGGCATTCTATATGGTATTCTATCCAGGCATTCTATATGGTATTCTATCCAGGCATTCTATATGGTATTCTATCCAGGCATTCTATATGGTATTCTATCCAGGCATTCTATATGGTATTCTATCCAGGCATTCTATATGGTATTCTATCCAGGCATTCTATATGGTATTCTATCCAGGCATTCTATATGGTATTCTATCCAGGCATTCTATATGGTATTCTATCCAGGCATTCTATATGGTATTCTATCCAGGCATTCTATATGGTATTCTATCCAGGCATTCTATATGGTATTCTATCCAGGCATTCTATATGGTATTCTATCCAGGCATTCTATATGGTATTCTATCCAGGCATTCTATATGGTATTCTATCCAGGCATTCTATATGGTATTCTATCCAGGCATTCTATATGGTATTCTATCCAGGCATGCAATGCCTGGTTGTTTCAGGCAAAGTATGAAATACCTGTTTTATTCTATACTTTGCCTAGGCATTCTATAGAATGACTAGTCATTCTATAGAATGCCTAAACACAATCCAGGCAAAGTATGAAATATCTTCTTCCAACAAATCTCTCTAGGGGCGGTATAAAATATTACACAATATTAAAATTTCACAGAATTTTCTTTTTTTTCCGGAAACGTTTCCCTTTCGCTCTCGTGAAACAGGATCTGTTGAGGGGCGGTATAAAATATTACAATTTCATCGAATTGAAATTTCACAGAATGACTAGTCATTCTATAGAATGCCTAGGCAAAGTATAGAATAAAACCGGTATTTCATACTTTGCCTGAAACGACCAGGCATCGTATAGAATGCCTAGATTTCATACTGTGCCGGTAACATATATGTGACCAAAATATCAGAGTGATTCGTTCAGTGTTTTTCGGGAAATTTGAGAACATTTTTCTTTTGACTCCTTATTGGACACAGGTTTGTGGCTATATATATGAGCTTGGGTGAGAAAATACCCTTTTCTGTTTTTTTATTAATATATTCTGAATATTATTCGGTAAAAGGGTCCGTTGTCTTCATTTTATTGACACAAAGGGTCCGTAGAACATGAAAAGGTTAAGAACTTATATGTGGTTAGATATGCTCTTTCTTTCAGCGGGGAAAGTCGATATTTTGCTAACGAATGATGCTGCCATCTACTATCAGAGTTTCCAACAGAAACTCTCTATTCGCTAATATTGATCCAAGCTTGAGACGCTATTGAATTTAAATTAATTTTAAAAAAAATTGTGTGAAAATTTTAAATTTTTGATTCATATTTGATTTTTAAATGTTTTATCAGACTTCTCCAGTATAAATTCCATGTACACGTTTGCCGAATCGCCAGTGATATAAAAAAACACGTTTCACATTGAATCAGAATTCGAACGCAAACAAAGAATACCTGTGATGTAGATATTAGAAGCAGTTATGTTCAATAATTATACTTCTGATACGTAGAAAGCATGTCATAGAATATACCGGGTAAGTCAAAATGAGTTGGTGCAAAAAAAAACAATCTTGACTGCTGCAATTAATTTATTTCACATATATATCAACATCGGGCCAGAGACAATTTCTCCAATTTTCATTTGACAACACTGAAAAGCTGATATAATTGCCAACATATTATTCGATTTGTTAACTTCAACGGAACAATGTTCTGAGAACAGTAAACTCTTGTCAAAATGAGGGATGGCATCCACTATCTACTGTCAATGATTCATTTTCTTCACAAGTGGAATGTTTGTCCAACACAAAGAATATGAAAACATCTGTTTGTTATGTCCTAAATCAGGGTTCTTCAACGACGCAGTGTATAAACGTTTGAATGAATTTTACTCTTCGTTTAATAATTGTAAAAATACCACGTGATTCTCGTTTTTGTCGTAAGACCTTATATCTTCCGGTCCATCGTCATGGGCAATTTACTACAGAGTAATGTAAGGAGACCTTGCAAGTATGAAGTTTTTCATCCAATGAGTGGACTATCTCCCAAATTGCACATTTATACACTATAAATGCGTAACGTCGATCACCATTGCAAATAATAGCAGCCAGTTTTTGTTCACAAAGTATTACAATTACACAAATACAAAATACAAACACGAAGGCCGCAACAGGCAAATTTCTCAACGAGGTGGCTGTAAAAAGATGCCGATAAAAAAATGGATGCAAAGTATGAGACACAATTTTTCATGGGTAGTATATTTACATTTTATGGTTTCTTATTGAGTTGTGTATTGTTGATATAGTTCAGATATGTATTCGACATCCATATTTCTCTTTATGGTCATCTTTTTCCAGCCATTCCGTTGAGCATTTTGTCTGCCGTGGCCTTCGTATAACTACTACTACTACTACTACTCAAGCGTACACGCACCTCGTAGACATTCCTCTACGGAATATCTAATGAATGTGTGTTTCGACTGCATGTGTTGCCGAGTGTGTGTTATTTCGTGTTTGTGTGCTGCCATCTGTCTTACATTTTTGCTCCCGCACGTGGTACTTTGGGTAAGAGCCACACCCTTGGGGCCAAAGAGCCGCATGCGGCTCGCCGACCTCTGATCTAGGAAATTAGAAAAGTGTTCGTTAAAACGGCATTCGACTGTATATGGCGACAGTGTTCGCCACCAATACACATGTAGATCAGGGCTAAGCATAAGCTATATAAAAATTCCTTTAGCAAAAAAAGCGGAAATGGGGAGAGGATGGGGGGTGGGGGTTGGAAACTTCAGCGTAATGCTAGAATGCTAATACACCAGGACAAGATAATATCTATCCCAGGGTCCTCAGGGAATGTGCTAATGAACTGTTGGGGCCAGTCGCACAGATATAGAGGAGTAGTGTTGCTGAGGGTATCGTCCCGAGAGATTGGAAACTGGCTAACGTTGTTATGATATTTAAGAAGGGAAGTAGAGAAGCGGTGTCCAATTATCGTCCAGTGAGTTTGACGAGTTCCCTCTCGAAAATTTTGGAAATTATCATCAAAAGGCAGTTTGTGAAGTGGATAGACGAGAATAATGTATTGTCGGGTAATCAGCATGGGCTCAGGAAGGGGAAGTCATATGTAACTAACGTCCTTTGCTTCTATGATCACGTGACCAAGGCTTTGGGTAAGGTCAAAACTGTAGATGTTGTTTACCTTGATTTCCAGAAGGCATTCGATCGTGTCCAACATGGTAAGCTCTTGAAGCGTTTACACGAGATTGGAATTTGGGGCAACTTGCTGGATTGGATAGAATCGTGGTTAAGAGGTAGGTCGCAATGAGTTATGGTGAACGGGGAATTCTCTGGTTGGACAGGCGTCACAAGTGGAGTTCCACAAGGAAGTGTCCTTGGCCCCATACTTTTTTCACTTTTTATCGATAAACTCAATCAGGGTATCGATTGGATTACTAACAAATTTGCAGCTGATGTGAAGCTAATGGGGGTAATCGGGAATGAAAGTGATAGGGAGTTGCTCCAGACCAACTTAAACAGGATTGCAGCATTGACAAATGAATGGAGCATGACATTTAGCGTTGATAAGTGCACGGTTGCTCATTTCGGTTCGAACAACCCACGGCTCTCTTATGAGTTGAATGGTGTCACTGTCCCGGATGCAACTGGGGTCACACATTTGGGAATTCTCATTGACGAGCGGCTTAGGTTTTCTGAACATTGTTCAGCGGTTGTCAAAAAATCGAATAGAATGCTCGGTCCCAATTTCAAAAAGGTCTCTTCGCGTTCTCCTAAAGTCATTCTTCCGCTTTTTTGAAACTTAGTTCGTCCGGGACTGGAGTATGTTGTAATGTTTTGGAGACCATACCTACAGAGGGACATAGACTTGGTTGAAGGGGTGCAGAGAAGAGCTACGCGTGTCCTTATTGGCACACGGGGTTTGAGTTATGAAGAGAGACCTCATTTTTTTAATATGTTTACATTGGATGAACGCAGGTGTCGAGGAGACATGATCGAAGTGTTCAAAATTTTCAATGGTATGGATAGGATGGACCATGGACTTTTAGTACACCGCCAATCGACTACTTTTACAATTTTACAAGGGGACACCAGTATCGATTGGGGAGTGACAATGCAATGTCATGGTGTCAGAGGGAATTTTTCTCCAATAGGGTTGTTAATAAATGGAATAGCTTACCCCCGGAGGTAGTAAATTGTAACACAATTGACACGTTTAAAAAGAAATACGATAAAAATGTTGGGGTAAATCGAGAAGTTATCCATTCTTAGAATAAGACAACCATAAGCATTCTTTAAGGGCATTGTATAATATTTTATCATGTGTATATATTGTTTACAATTTTCGTTAATTGCATGTTTAATTGGGTTGCTATATTTTTGAAATATATGACAGCCATATTTTTTTATGGGCATCTTTTTCTCAGCCACCTCGTTGGACATTTTGCTTATTGTGGCTTTGTATTTGTATTCTGCAGTAATGGTGGGAATGTTTGAATTTTCATGTTATGTCAGTATCGTGATGTATGTCTGCCTGCTCTCTGCGTAGAGAGTTTTTTTTTAAATGGGAGACCGGCTCTCATTCGCGCTTCGAAGCTGGAAAACCGTAGGAAAGAAACTGCAGCCGACCACCAACACCGCCAACGGAGTTGGAACATGGATTCTCAGGGCGAGATTCCAACACGATGCTCACATGACCTCACAGCGGCATGTCAAAGACAGCTAAAATACTGCAATAACCCAATATAAGGGCACAAACAAATAGTGATTCTATCGGAAAGAAACAAACTCGACGGCCAAGAAAGAGAACAGAATGAGATGACCATGTTTGTGTTCATCGTACAAATTACCACGACGTAAAGTTTTCTTTGTCATATCAGCTATAATTTCTCAAAGTACACAATTCATCGAAGTATCCTAGAAAATGTGGTAACATTGGGAATCGAACGAAAAACCTCCTGATACCATAACAGATGAACTTCTATTCTGTCTACTGGTAACTGCGGTACTAAGGTACTGCGAAGTTGGCGTCTCTCTCAAAACATGCCGATCGTACGTCCTGACATCTGCATCATCCAAGTTATACTTTTCTCCCAACTTTGTTTCTGTTATTTCCACTACTACTACTACTACATAACAGTACATAAACTTGTTCCCCAGTTTGAGGCGCAAATGCGAGCCTATCTCCCCGTCTCGCCGCATAGAGCAGTAGGCCTGCAACGGTAAAACCTTTAATCGTTACACTTGACTCATAGTTAGAAAAATTGATGGCAGATGGCAGAACTACGCGTAACAAGCAACAAACAGAAACACACTTTACGTTAGGTTCACAACATGTACCAATTCGTTAGAAGTTCCTCAGAAGAATATGGATGAGGTGCATGTGTGGTTTAATAGTAGTGCATGCACCTGAAGTGGCATCTGGAGTTTTCCATCCGATGTGCAGAGCTTACACCGCTGGTACAACAGAGCTTGGCCGTGCCTGGTTCGTTTATTAGTACATACACTTCGTACTCACGCCTCTGCGGAATTTCTAACGAATCGGTAAATTCCGGAATGAGAGTGCATCTACGTGTGAGGCCCCTAACGTTATAATGTTGGAGTTGTAATTGTTTCGTGTTGTACTGATGCTGCCACCTGTCTTTCATATTCGGAGCTGAAGATAGTAAATACTTGAATTTCCATATTATATAAATACAGTGGACGCTCCTTATATCCACCCAATGTTATTGCGACGATTCCAATATAACGAGAGGTTGGCTAAATCTTTTTTTTTATATAAAAACTATCCTAAGGGTTTTCCATACAATATAACGACCGCCCGATGTAAACTCTATTTTCGTCGGGACGATAGGGGTCGCTTTAATGAGTGTTGACTGTATTACGTTGTAGGTCTATCCGCTCTCTCTGCGGAGAGACTTTTTAAAATGTGGGAGACCAGCTCGCAATGACTACTCAAAGTTTGAAAACTAAAAAAATCCAACTTCAGCCTACCACCACTGTGCCGTCAGAGGGGGGGTTCGAACCTAGATCCGCACCATTTTTCACACATCCAAGAGGTATGGCGCCGGACGCAATTATTTTCATCGTAAATTTGTGAGACAGTGCATCCATTCGGTTGGAGACACCATATCTTCAAGGTCTCCTTTCAAGAAAAACGAACGTTGAAATGGATTTTTACAGCTTAATGGAGAGTAAACGTTATCCAGTCGTTATTCGAAGTACTGTCGATATGCAATTCCAATTCATACGCAAATCTGTTCGACTTCTTTGGCAATCGCTGTCTCATATACTTTTGTCTCGTGTTTTTCAGACTGAATCTTTTCAAAGAATTTGTTCTAACTCAAATTGGAATAACGTCATTCCTTTCAAAATTCTTGCAAATGTATATGTTAATCAGTCCTTTTCAGACACATTATATTTATTGTATGAATTTTGATCAAACAGAATTCACAAACAAAATAATTTGTAATATTTGAAGCCATTAATGATGAAATATTTCAAACTGTAACATCAAGGCAGAATATGGAAACTTTCTAAGAAAACTAATCTTTCAAAGGAAAACCCATTAAATTATTGAATCGAATATATATATATATATGTTCCCCCACATTTGATTATATTCATTAAAAGCACTTCAAGGAATTTATATAATAAATTATGATGACTTGTATTTAATTTTTTTCTGAAGTTAATTATTTTTCAATCTGAATAAACCAAAATTCACTCGTGAATAAAACATACACGTATAAAAGTTGTAATCTGAATAATAAGTATTTTCCTAATGCGTGCGAATTAATTCAACGCGTGCGAGCGAACGATTGACTTTAAAATCTATCGATTGTAATAACGAATTTATGCGGAAATGACTTTAATAATTAAACAAGCCTCGCGAACTCACCATAACGCGATTCCCGGGCAATGACGGTGATGCACGTTCTTCGAGATTCAGAATTCATCAAATGATCGCCGAAATGAAACGGTCGAGCAGATATGATCGCCGGAGCCAATTTCTGCTAATTCTACAGAAATTTTCCCGAAGAGAGATGATCACCCATTCACTCTCCCTCTTTCCAGCCCCTTGTAGATGCATAATAAGGAGCGCGCACAATCACACTAGCTTTTATTAAAATCGTTTCTAGGATATGAATTGCGTCAGTAATTATGAATATTCAATACATAAACGGTGGAAATGTTATGACGTGTAAGAATCTCTTCATTAATTCAAGTTCCGAGGAACCAGAGTCCGTGACTCGAGTGTTATTCAAATTGAAATTTCTATCGAGACTGAGGGAGAGATTTTCCAGAAGATATCGAAGAGGTTTCCATTCGTTCGCTCTTATCAACCCTTCGGGAGCGATTTTCAAATATTTCTCCTGTTCGAATATCCAAAGATTATTTCTACGTGCATATTACAGTTTTATGTCTTAATTGCATATGCGCGTGTATGTTTGATGTTATACGTGTATTTATCAATGCATTGATCAGATCGGAAAATCGACCGAATAATCTCTCTCTTGTGAATCGTCAATTCATGCTAGAACTGGGTTACTACTTCTCTTGTATTATTATTTACTTTTTACGATTATTCCGTGCCTACAATTTTAAATGTTCACTCCGAAAATGTATCATGAGAGTGAGTATTGATGTGCATATACATAGTCAAGTAAAAATGATTGTATTTATACAGTCGAATCCCGTTATAACGAACGCGAAGAGACCAGAGGAATCACTTCGTTAAAACGAAATTTCGTTATAAAAGAATTCTAGGTTACCTAGCATTGTTCCTATGTAAACTCATTTGGGGGATTAAAAAAGTGTTCGTTAAAACGAGATTTCCGCTATAACGGTATTCGTTAAAACGGGATTCGACTGTATATATATATATATATATATATATATATATATATATATATATATATATATATATATATATATACCTTTCGTCATAAATCTTCATATTTTACTTACCAATGTCAAAGCATGCATTTTCAGATCTGGTATTGCGTTAACTTTGATGACAGCATTTTTGACGTGAGTACGTCTTTCAAATCCTCTGACGATACTGGATGCATTTGTAAAAAGTTGCAAAACGAAATAATTTAAACGCTGATGTCTCGGGAAGTATTCGGAATAAATCAGTATTTTTGATTTCTGGGCGTGAATGTTGTGTTAACGCAAGTTGAATGATATCGCTTTGGTTTAAATATCCTTTCCTGCCTGGGCACAAGACTCGTGGACCACTTTTGCAACGAAATTATTTTACGTAATATCTCGAGAGGTTCGCAACGCAAATAAACAACATTGATATCGTCTGTTAGCTATTCCGATGACAAATAAGAAGATACCAATTTCGTTAAGTCAATAACTACCAAGCAAAGATATGCCCAAAGAATGTATTCACATCAAAACTAGCGGCCGTGGCTACCCCCACAGCCTACCCCTCTTTTTTGCTTCTTTTCCAGTGCACGCATGGTACATTCTCCTATCGCAGTGCGTACGAACAATCATTAACAAAGACCAACAACAAATTTCTCTAGTCGGAGGGTGTACCGTATGACAATACTAATCGAAGGTGTATAAAACAATGTAAGAACACACTGGTCTACTATGTAGTGTTATATAGGATCGGATTCGAGAAGCTATAAAATCACCGAACAAACGTGATGCTCGAATGAGCAGGATGCCGGTTGAACTCTGCCACTCACGACGAGTCTTGACAAGCTCGATTAGTATTACCTTTCTTTCCCACTACTACTACTGCTTAACCGTACAATGTCATCTCAGTAAGTCAGGAACCTTCTTCTTCCACGAAATATTCAAGAGTTTGTGGACCAAGTATAAAATCGAAAAAAAAAGGCCACGTGAAAGAATAGCGTGACATTTTAACATAAATTAACCCTTACAGCGGCCAAAAAATACATGACATTTTGCAGAGTATTTAGCAATTTCCGTTGTGTCAGTTATAATGCGGATAAGGGAAATTTTAAAACCGCTTAAAGGGTCATGGATATGAAGTGCGGATAGTTCTGACCTTTCTCTCGTCATGTGTAGAAAAATGTATACTTGAATGATAAATCTCTGCAGTAAGATCTCGAAAAACGATTCTAATCGTTTCCATATACCGGCCACGTCACTTAATGTGATCACATCCGGACTTGGTGTTTCTGATAACAATTACCGAGTGATAACTATATCTGAAAAAATTACGTTTGCAAGTATAGTGACCATTCATCCTGTTTGGTCGTATGGGATGTATGGTGAATGAGAATTGTTAAAACAATTTTTGACAAATTTGTTTTTCTTTCCTTCATAATTTGGTTGAAAAACGGTTTTTTTTTCTTTCAATTAAAAAAAAAATCGAACTTCATTTTATGTTAGTACTGGTACAAGTGGAGTTCCTCAGGGAAGTGTCCTTGGCCCCATACTTTTTTCACTTTTTATCGATAAACTCGATCAGGGTATCGATGGAATTACTAGCAAATTCGCGGATGATGTGAAGCTAATGGGGGTAATCGGGAATGAAAGCGATAGGGAGTTGCTCCAGACCAACTTAAACAAGATTGCAGCATGGGCAAATGAATGGAGCATGACGTTTAGCGTAGATAAGTGCATGGTCGCTCATTTTGGTTCGAACAACCCACGGTTCTCTTACGAGTTGAATGGTGTCACTATCCCGGATGCAACTAGAGTCACCGATTTGGGAATTCTCATTGACGAGCGACTTAAGTTTTCTGAACATTGTTCAGCGGTTGTCAAAAAATCGAATAGAATGCTTGGTCTCATTTTCAAAAAGGTCTCTTCGCGTTCTCCTAAAGTCATTCTTCCTCTTTTTCGAGGCTTAGTTCGTCCTGGACTGGAGTATGCTGTAAGGTTTTGGAGACCATACCTACAGAGGGACATAGACTTGGTTGAAGGGGTGCAGAGAAGAGCTACGCGTGTCCTTATTGGCACACAGGGCTTGAGTTATGAAGAAAGACTTCATTTTTTGAATATGTTTACATTGGATGAACGCAGGTGTCGAGGAGATATGATCGAAGTGTTCAAAATTTTCAATGGGATGGATAGGATGGACCATGAACTTTTAGTACACCGCCAATCGACTGCTTTTACAAGGGGACACCAGTATCGATTGGTGAGGGACAATGCAAGGTTATGGTGTCGCAGGGAATTTTTCTCCAATAGGGTTGTTAATAAATGGAATAGCTTACCCCCGGAGGTAGTAAATTGTAACACAATTGACACGTTTAAAAAGAAATACGATAAACATGTTGGGGTAAATCGAGAAGCTATCCATTCTTAGAATAAGACAACCATAAGTAATCTTTATGGGCATCGTATAATATTTTATCATGTGTATATATTGTTTGTAATTTGTGTTAATTGCATTTTTAATTGGGTTGCTGTATTTTTGAAACATATGACAACCATATTTTTATGGGCATCTTTTTATCAGCCACCTCGTTGGGCATTTTGCCTGTTGTGGCGTTGTATTTGTATTTGTATTTGTACTGAGACTTCTTTTTGTTAAGCTTAATCCTTAATCTTCTCTAAGGGGTCATTCAAGTACTACGTCAGCATCGAGTGGGGTCAAAAATCGCTGAAAATCTGCTTACGTAGTACTTGAATGGCTCCTACGCTTTACATTAAGCGAAAATCGTGTTTTATTATTCAGCCATTGTGAGGCGTTATAATCAACCTGTAGAAATAAATGTAATGAATTGAATTTTTTATGTATAATATAATACGTTTCATCGATTCCTTGAGAAAGCCTTTCGGAAAAAGTAATTTGAATCATGTCAACTGAAAGAAACTGATCATAGAACTGAACAAACTTTTTTTTTTCGTCATGCATTTGCCTTTACTTTTATAATAAAATATATAACGGGATCTTCTCACGTATTAAAAGGGGTCAGCATGATACGTCAAGAGAATTTGTTAGTGGTAGTACACATCCATGCCCGTTCGAACCCTGACCTGCACAGTGAGAGGCTAGCTCCCTAAACACACGGCTTTTGGAAGGCCATTGCAAAAAGCAGCTCACACGTACATGGATCACAGAAAAATATTCTGTACTCCGATTACGGAGTACGGAAATGCTTGTCAGCAAGGGAGGGAGGAGAGAACATATTCTAGCCACCTATACAGTCTCGCGGCCTGATAACGTAAACTGACTGGGGAAAAATAAATTAGGGAAAGCCTTTGCAAAAAGTTACATAAAATTTGGGCGGGAAAAGAGATAGATATCATTAACCGAAGTCTCGATTCCGTTCCGTTCTTTGGAAAAGTATAGCAATACACGAATGATAGCATTCTCCGATTTTAATAAGCGACATCGAGACTGTACATCCTTAATATATGAAAATATTTCTGAAGGCAGTGCGTGAACACCAGTACATTAAGCTGAATAAAATTTCAACTTTATAAATAAATCAAAATCAGGTGAAAAACAAAACAATTCGGATTTTATAGAATTTTCATTTACTCTCTTTCACGAAATACGGTATTATTACATTTTTTTCCGTTGCGTGGGCGGCTCGTGCTAAAAGATCGTCTTCAAACTCTTTGTAAGTCGATCCCTTCAGTTCTAAAGTGAGGTTTAAAAAAAATAAAACTTAGAGCAGAGCTTTCAAAGGGAGAGCTAAGTGATATTGGGAATGAGTAAGAGCGTTATGCTCGCATCTCAGGTTTTCAAGGAAAATTTCGTACAAAAACTGAAAGTAGGAAGGAACAAATTCGAAACTTCGGAGATGCCAAAGGATCCGGTTCAATTCAAATAGAAAACGGAGAAGCTCCGTGTTAAGATACAGACACAGAGAGGAGACTTGGAAAGCGGAGAACGGGACTTGAGAAATTCTGGGAAAAGGAGGGAAGATAAAAAAAAAAAGAAGAAAAGGAAAGCACAAAAAAGTGGACCTTTCCTGATGTTTTATTCATGATACCAAAGAAATCCAGGCATTATTATAAAAGGAATTCTGAATGTGCGTGGTTGTGTGCAGCATTTGGGAGGAGAAGAGCCTGAGCGAAAGAGAGAGAATGCAATTGCGCGTGTGTATTCGTACATTGTGTGTGTGAGAGAGGTTGAAGGAAATATTTGTAGAGTAGAATAGGATTTCCATTTTCACAGTATGTCTTTTCAGATGATTGCGAATTCTTTCTCCCGGCCATAAGTTGATGGTTTTCAGATATCGCGTGGTTTGCTTCTGGACATGTACTTCCTTTAGAATTTACTTTACTCCTTCCTTGCTGGAAGCTCATATGCCGCTAAGTTTGGTTAGTATTCGGAGGAATAGAGAATACGACAGAAACTTAAAAGTAATATACTGTAAATTTATACCGTAGCTGTTTTCACATGTACGAGTCAGTTTACGGAAGAAAGTCCGTGGATATTAAGCCGTCATGAATGAAGCAGCGAAGAGTTGAAACGAGTTGGTTTGTTTTTTGTGCTTGCGACGAAGTAAGCGTCGGCTATGTGTAATCCGGAGATGAATGAGATAATATCCTACACGAAACTCTCAATTTGTGTAGCCTAACTCTATGATCTAGAACTTTAGGCATGTCTACCCTTTGACGGGTAGGTAGCATTGCACAGTAATGCGGGCACACCATTGCTAATGTAAGCAACCAACAGCGTTCTAGGTTGCGTCCGATTTCGCACCCACCATTTATTTATTAATCGACACAAAAAATCAATCACCACATTCAAGGATTGATTTACGCTTTAGCCAGGGTTGCAGATATCTATTGTCTGACATGCACGACACAAATTTTTACCAAACACATATTTTTATTAATAACATTCCCGACGTTAGCACAGGAAATATTCATTCGAGCCTGTGTTATTACAAGTTGGGCACATAAATTTTTTTTAGTTTTTCTCCCTTTTCAGCCTTGGATTGAACACATATCGGATTTACCAGTTAGAGACCATATTTCCGATGATGAGTAATAATGGGGTTCGTGACTGGAAAAAAATTGTAAATGTTTACTCCAGTACTATGATGTGGAAGAAAACAATTCTGTAAGAAATAAAATGCAGTGCAAAAAAACAAATACAAACGCCACAGCAGGCAAATTATCCAACCAGGTTGCTGAAAGAATTGTCCCTTACTAAACGATACTCATGCCCCATTGTCGAAGCAGTTCGTTGACGGTGTATTAATGGTCTATCCTATCCATCCCGTTGGATTATATCCCCCAGACACCTGCGTTCCTCTAATGTAAGCATGTTCAAGAAATCGAGTTTTTTCCATAGCTCAGGATTTGTGTGCCGACGCATGGCTATTCTCTGCAACCCCCTAAACCAAGTGCATGTCCTTCTGTAGGTATGGTGTACATATCTCACGGGCAACTCCAGTCCAGGACAAACTAAGCTTCGGAAAAGCGGAAAAGTGACTTTAGGAGAACGTGAAGAGGCCTTTTCAAAAATTAAACCGGACATTGTATTCAATTTTTTGACCACCGCTGATCAATGTTCAGAGAAACTAAGCCGCTCAGAAATAATAAATCCAAAATCGGTGACCCTAGTTGCGTCCAGGATTTAACTCGTGACATTTAACTCGTGAAACGTGGGTCGTTCGAACTAAAATAAGCTACCATACACTTATCAACACTACAGACAAAACAGTTCAAAAGAAGTTAGTGCTACCGATGAAGCGCTGTTAAATTGTGGAACAAGTATCGATTAATCAGGGACAACTCGGGCCTGTGACGTCACTGGGAGTTTTATTCTCAGCAAGAACGTGTATAAATGTATAAAGTATATATTTAAAATATAAGTATAATATCTTGCACTCAGTTGTCAGGAATGCTACCATGATTGAAACATTCAAAATAAAATGCTACATTCATGCTACAGCAATCGATATGTTATCCGTCATTAATTATATGTATATCTGAAGCTACAACACAGGCAAATTTCCCAATTTGTTAGCTATAAAAGAAAAAAAAGAAGATGGGGAAAAATGTTAAGGAAGATGAGAAAGTTTCTAGAAATATATACATTTTTGTGTGTTCGTGAATATTTTCTACAGTTTTACAATCAATCGCAGAATTTTTACGCCAGTAAAATGTGGCAAAAGGACTTCCCTTACTACCCTGTATTTTTGTGGATGGAGCACAGCTTCATATAGAGAGCCTGAATGGCCAATTTTTTCACTTTTAAAGTATTGTATATGCAGTGTGTCCTGTAAGTGCTAATTTGCCCTTTATCTCATTAACCGACCGTAATATAGGCATTATTCCAGTTTAAAAAAAATTCTCAAAAGGCGAGAAAAAATTACCCTGTACCAGCTTTGAGTTAAAATACAGTGTATATAAAAAAAATATATCAATTTTTTATTCTTTTATTTTTAATTTGGTCCCCTTGTCTGCTGACTTCATATCAGAAACCTGTTGTCCTGTCTATCCTGAAGCAAACAGAAAAAGTTCTATGCTTCTAAATGCAATATTCGCTAAGATATTACAATTCAAAAAAATGAGAGAAAAGTTATGAAAGACCAGCAAAAACTAACGGACAACGTTCCTTTCCCTCATTTATGCTGTATTTTCCCAACTTTTCTCCGTTTTTTGCACTCGAATATCTCAACGCACATTGCACTTGGAAACTTGGTTTTGTTTTATTCGCCCTAAGGAGAGGCAGGGCAAGAAATTTTTCTAATTAGAAGTTAGTTACAGGACAAATCGACGATATAAAAATTTTGATTTTTTTATTTTTTGACACGCTGTATTTTAACTCCGAAAACTGGTACACGGTAATTTTTGAACGCCTTTTGAGCATTTTTTTTTAATTGGGATGATACCTCTACGACAGAATGTTGATGAGACTGGCCGCATTAGCACTTACAGGACACCCTGTATAGCTGAAATCATTTCATTCCTCCGTAAAAATTACAAGTGAATAAAATTACATTCTTTCGGGATCGCAGAATACTTCTTGACAATTTAGAAATGCATCAGGCTTCCATATAATTTGTAGGGTATAAAATTATTTATATTTATGTAGTGTTTTTAAGAATTACCAACATCTTCACGTCGTTTTTGACATTAATTCCATATTTCGTATGATCACACGAGTAGGATGTAATTTCCTTGTTTTCATTTTAATCTCACTTCAAATCATTGTTTACAAGGCCTGCAACTGCGATAGATGTCTCTATTCTCTCAAATAATGATGGATTTAGTATTTCATGTAGTGTAACGCATATGCATTACGGTCTATCTCATAGTTCGCAAAGTAGTATGGTCATCAATCAAACTAGAAAAAAGAAAGAGGAATGTATGAAGTAGGAAAAAAATATCCAGGGAAAATGAATCGTCAACCCATTTAGAAAATATTTCTTTTCATGAAATGATGAAACGTGGGAGTTTTTCACGCTATTGAAAGCTTCATTATTTTTTATCTCTAGTTTTTCTGTGTGTACTTGTGTTCTCAACGTATTCATTTTTCAGTACCAATGTAAGGAAACAAGAGAATGATGTATCGTTATAAGTAATCTTAAACGCCATAATCAATTATCAGCACATTCTCTAAATAAGTACGAGGATGGTTATCTTTCATGATAACTTATTCATTCAGATACATCATTCCGAAAGATAAAGCGAATAAAGTCTCCAAATATATTATTTGGTTTACATTCCCTAAGTCTTATATTTCCGTGGAAACCATCGATATGGTCCATTTTTTTCTTCATATTTTGTCATGTACGTGTTGGATGATGAAATACCATAACGCTGTAATTTCTTCTATTTCATGCCGGAAATTTTCGTTTTTTTTTTCTTCTCACATACTCAAGTTTTTACTTTAAATATTTTTCATGCTGAAATGCAGAATTTCATTCGCACGAGTGTAAACAGGATTCCAAAATAAAATGAAAACAAACAGCATATTTTGATATTTGTTTCCGTCTTGATTTCCCATGTATTCGTATTCTGTTGAAAACATGTATATGCAGAAATGTTAGATCTCATCCTGTAAGATCTTTCTTCGAAGAAATTATTCGGAATATGGAATGTTTCGCTTTTATACTCAGTCGCATATGTATATTTCGCACAGGAAATTGCTACCTCTATCTTATTGTAAGGAATACCTTTGATGTGAAATATTCAAATCCAGATATTTTCAGTTTACTATCTGAAACCGAGAAATAGAAATACCCATGTTTCTAAAGATATATCGTTTGTTATTTTAAGAATCGTATAAATGGAATTTATGATGCGTACGAATCTATCGCAACGCTATTCTTCATTAATATAATCGTAACATTAGTGGCGATAAATAACTTCTGTTAACAAAATATCAGGAAATTTCTCTCAAACTATTTTTCATTAAAAATATTCTAGTTTATTTTGACATGATTTTTTTCAAACAATTCACATTGATACCATTGAAATGCATTAAGTGAAATGGCTAGCTTTAAGCGATGTTTTAGGTAAATTAATTGGGGAAAAGTGTTTTTTTCCTATCCAATATGCATTTTCAAATTATAGTGTAATGAAATACAAGACTAGTAATTTCATTCTGTTGTATAACGTAATTTTGATGTAATGGTTTTATATTTTTGCGTTAAATTATTTTGTATCAGATTTCGTTGCGATTTTCTATATTTGTAATTGGGCTTTGCCTATTGAGATGTGAATATGTTCTTGAATATAATGCGCTTGGCGATGTATAACCAGCACCTGCGTGTTTATAGTAATAAAAAATTAGAATGAATGGAAGCGGCTGTTGGTTAGGCCTACAGTTTAAAAAAGCTATCCGTGGACGTCGACCATATACGTCATCTGAAAATTCGTTGTCTTTGAAATATTATTTAATTGCGGATAAATTTTAAGAGTATTTTATTTCCATTATGTAAAAAAAAAAGCTGCAGATAGTACGTAGAAGTGTACATTCCGTATTAAGAGAAACACATTTTTTTAAAATATTCTCTGAGGATAATGGATAGAAAATTAAGTTTACATATTTTTTTCAATTACGCAATTTTTGATAAAATTCGTTCAAAGTAAAAATAAACAAATACAAACACAAAGGGCACAACCCCGACATATTTCTCAATGACGTGGCTGAAAGAATTATGCTATGAAAAATATGGATGTCAAATATAACCAGCATAGAGCAACCCAATATAAAAGCACATATCACAAAAACATCAATATCAAAGAAAGCCATATATAAAAAACCTAATAATTAACACTATATAATGCACGATCCATACAAAAAAAATTATTGTTGTCTTATCTAGTATGAACAGCTTCTCAATTTATCCCACTATGTTTTTCATACTTTTTTGTGAACGTGTTAATGGTGTTAGGGAATTCACGAGTCGCGGAAGTAAGCTATTCCATTTATTATCATCCCTATCAATGAATCATGAATCAGAAGCCGCCACATCCCATCAACAACGACACGTCGCTTGCTCGACGTAACAACGATGAGGTTGATCATTCTGCGTCTCCAGCAAGCGTTAGTGGATAACGGTTATCCAAGGAGGTCCTCGCTTGTAAAAATTTTCATTGAAGAATCATTTAGTGGACGAAATTTCTGCTTTAAAGAAGCCTGGAACACACCATAACTCTCCGAAAAGTATGAGATTTATTACAACCTTATGTGCACTATTTAGGGGACTGAATGAACGCCAGGGGCTCTGCCACCGGACTTATCCCGTTGCCGAGATCCCTTCCAGCTTAGCTTCGTGGCAGGGCGAGTCTGGCACAAAGTGAGTGCACCTAACACTCCTGTCCGAGCGTGTAGCTAGTGTTGTGTTTGATATTGCAGTGCTGTTATCTATACTTCAAATTGCGAGTGAAGTGTAATGATTGAATATTTGTTACGTCGTAAGCCTGTTACTCTCTGTGGCGAGACTTTACAACGGGGAAATCGGCTCGCATTCGCGCCTTGAAGTTGGAAACCTCAGAAAACCAACTTCAGTCGACCACTACTAAGGCGCCGGTGGGGTATTTAGGGGAGTATCTTATCGACCTGGGCTTCACTGCATTAGATATGTTTCTGTCAAAGCCCGAAATTATCTGGTTCGCGAATTTTACAATTTTGTAAACTGGCCTGGCTATGTCCGAATTTCAGAAAGGTTCGGCCAGGCAGTTCGCAAAGCGGCCCAAGATCCCTGGCCAAAATCCGATAACAAACGACATGATTCAGTTTCACACCAAGAATTTGGAGTTATTTTTCTTGATAATTATATCCACGTTTGCTATGGCAACCGATTTAACTGCAGTCACGATGCGGGAATCATTTTTCTTCTTTCAAAATTTGACAGAAAAACTATATTTCTGTATTATTGTTATTATAGTTTATATTCTCTTAAATTTATCTCTTTTTTTCCCCGTCGCATGGAACATGTCAATCAAATACAGCTACTATACATAGCCATGCATCACACGCTGGCGATGAACAGAAATGGATTTAGCACATGGAGCTTCGGCCAGGAATTCCCGGCCCCGTTCACGAGTTTGCCGCACTTCGGGCTTTAGCCGTAACAGATACATTGCAGTTAATTCATTATACACTTTAAAACATGAACTTTTTTCAAATCATTTGGTTTTATTGAATATATACTGTTACCATTGTTTTTCAATTCATTATAGAATAAATGAATGAGAGCTTTTGCTTCTTTTTCTTTCCAATTATGTATGGGCTAATTGAGTATGAACAAGTACCATATTAGCGTAATTTTTTTGAATAAGACGTTACACCAACTTCATATTAAATGATAAGTACTCACTATTTTTTAATGAATATTATAATACTATATAATAATTCATAACAAAATACAGTGGACACTATGTGAATTTTTTTTCTTCTCTTATACTTGTTAAGATATTTGACGGAGAAATAGCATATATCATGTTACTCGATGATCTGAGAATTTCTGGAATTTTACGAACGGGTTTATCGCTTTTACGAGAAGCCGAGCAAAGAGAGGACGTGAGCCACATTCATTTCACACACGCAGAAAGGCCTCTTTCAATATCAAGTAAAAAGTATATACTTTCTCTTTTCTTTTATATAAGCTTTGCCCCACACACTTCCCTATACTTTTCCAGTTTCTCCGATTTCACTTTCTTTTCTTTTCTTCTCCATCAAATATTCACTACCAGCCATTAAAAGCCACGTAAAAATTTATTGGCAAATAAAAAGTATTTTATGCGGCACTGCTTGTTAATCCTACAAAGTTGGAAATACTCCCGGGATATTATATGAAGAAAAACGAATCCCCTCCTTTGAGATGGAAGGTATTTTCTTCGGAAACTTTTCTTAGCTGCTGAGCTGGATGAGGATACACAAGAATTCTAATAACTAAGATAATTGGATGGCTGAAGAATGTTTATTTTTTTAATATACTTTTTTTAAATAGCTAGAATTTTAGAATAAAACAAAAGTTTGGAGGGTTTTAGAAAGCATCTACATTCCTTAAAATTCGTGTTTGAAAGAGAAATCATCCCGTATACAATTATTATAGTCGCATTTTTCAGCAGGCTATGAAAAATTCTAGTTTTGTGAGACATTTGACACGCATATACTTTTTTTATAATGATTTCTTTTTTCAAATTTAATTTCACTTCTGCCAGTGACATTTTGAATAACGTAGTCAATTCGCGTGTGGAAGAATGAATAAACGTGCATTAAAATCGCATTGGGAATAATAGATACTGATTATTATATTCATATACAATTGTTTTTAGAGATTTATAAGAAATGAAAAGGAATGTCACAGGTTTGAAGGATTTTTTTCTGGATATTACGTCGAGGTTGAACTTGGAAAGAACAATATACTAGTCTCCGCCGGGAATCGAACCCAGTCCTCTTGCCATCCGGGCAAGCACGCTAGCCATGTATTTTTATTCTTTTAAATTTAATTATAAAAGCCTTACATGTTTTTGAGTTTTAATCTGTTTTTTCAATTTGTATTCATGTTTTTTATCACATATTGTATCACATATTTCTAATTAGAAAAAATATCAAAATAACCTGTAGAACTCAGATACTTAATTCATATTGCAAGAGGATGCATAATTATTAAAATGAAATAAAAATTGTGCGGACACCTTGTGCTGAAGAACCTAGTTACAAAGTTGTTTCCTAGTCACTCCCGGTTCCACTTGAAAATTCGTCGTTTCTAAGTGCACTGAGATATTCGAATTGAAAGAACGAAGGAAATTTGGAGGAAAACAGCATTAAATACAGGTAAACCGTTTTATCAAAGCTCGAATCATTTCTAAAATTCAGATTCAACCCAAAACTCTTGGCCAATTTGCGAAAGGAATTGAAGAGAGTTTAGGTTAAATGGATTCTTATGTGAGACTACTTTTAAAATTATCATCAACAGCAGTTATGGACAAGCCTTTTTAGAAGCGGGCAAAAAAACAAAAAAAAAAAATGGTGGGCCCGATTTATTTGAACACGGTAATTGAAATGTTATGCTTATTGATATGAAGACGTGGAATGTGTTGTATAATTTTTAATGATTGCCACGGTTTCATTGCAAATGAAACAATGTGTTATCCTTTACAATTGTGAAAAAATTAATTCAGTAAGCATACTTTATGCATATTTATTACATATTTGTTCCGTTTTTCTGCATATGCAAAAGTTTTTAAATCAATTTCAATTTAAATTGTCACAACTATATTTTTCATACGCAATACAGTGATCATCCCCTTGAATGATTTTTTTAAACACTAGAATTGAAAATTTCTATACTATTATTTTGAGATCTGGGTCGGGCCGCAATTTTCCTTGTCGCTAAACCATACAATCAAATTTAATATTTAATTTGAAAGAATCATTGAAAAAAAATCTACCTTATATGTTTCAGAAATGCAATAATATATAGTGAAATCTCGATACAATGATACTCGATATATCGACACATTCCTCTACAACGGTATTTCTTGTTTGGATATATTATATACTATATTATATTAGTGAAACTAATCAACTACTATTTTTTGCGGCGAATAAACACATAAAGACGCACTTTCTAAGATCATTGCCAATACTGATGCAGCAAAGATGACAACAACAGCATAAATCTGATCACACGTAAGAATAATTCTGTCTCTCGATATACAACGGCACAGATATTCAATCATTACACTTCAACAATAGATGTCAACATTGCAAATTCAAAAAAAAAAAAAATGGCACTAGATGCGCACTCAGACTGTTAGATACCTATATACACATTTTCGACACAACTCAATCGGTAGTAAATTGCCCGTGGTGATAGACCGAAGTTATGCTCGGTTTGAATGAATGTCTCTAGATGTAACGACAATCCCTCTACAACGATATTTTTTTCTTTGTCCGCAGGATATCGTTATACGGAGGCTTGACTGTATTTATTCATTGTCTGTTTTAATATTCAAAATGCTTCTAAAGTATCCCGGTGCAACAGGGAGTAGTGGGAATCAGAAAAATACTAGATATTAATGAAATTATTGAAAACTGATCCCTCTTGAGAAAGAAGTCGGATTCAAATTTCCAATTACATTAATGTCTCTACAATTGACTAAGAAGTGTTCGAACGCCAATTTCCAATAAATGAAGCTTTTCGTTGAAAGAAAATAATTTCCAGATTTTGTATTAAGCTGAAGTATTATCTGACTTTAGTTGGAATTATCGGAAAATATCGGGTTTCTTTACTTGCTTCGGATATTTCGGAGCAGTATTTAGTAACAAAAAGATTTCAGCTTAATTATTTATTTTTTAAAAAAGAGTCGAACACTACTGGCTGGTTGAGCAGATAGTAGCAGCATATTGCGTTTCACTCTTCGTTTGAAAAGTGGAAAAATGATCGTTTGATAATTGAGGGTAAATCAATCGGATGGAGCCAGATATATATTTAAGTTCGATATTGTGACTTTAGGACGAATAAAAATCATAAACTCCATAATCAAAGAAATATATCTTCGTACACTGAGTGGATATTGCGTTTTTCCCCTATTCAGTTGATTATATCATCATCAACCATTTTGAATCCACTACTGCATGAAGGTATCCTCTATTTTTGTTTTTATTTTTAGAGCGTTTTTGGCCACAGTCCTCCACGCTGGCAAGTGCGAGTTTCGGGAAGCCCATCCGCGTCCGTTCCCCACGTGTTAAACATGACTACACCACGGGCTGCACCACGAGAAGGTGCGGATTGGACATTAAGCCTCTACTCCTAGTCGATTCCTTCAAATCCTCATAATGAAGTAATTGAAGGGTCTTCTCCTAGTTAACAAGTAAAGACAACAGCCCGTTGATTATGTATTTCACAGTATATTATATTCAGGTGGGTTTCAAGATGAGTCTGCAAAAGACTAAAGTTATGTTCAATGGTTTTTCTTTGAAGAAGACGATCTTGCTTAACAACACAGAGATAGAAGAAATAGAAAGCTATGTATACCTGGGACAAGATATCACCATAGACAACGGAATCATCAGTGAAATAAACAGAAGGATCAGGATCGGATGGAGCACTTTTGGCAAAAAACCGTGTAATTCTGAATAGTCACGTGCCATTTTTACCTTAAAAAAAAGTGTGTAAACCAGTGTGTGCATTCTCGCCAGCGTGGCCCAACCCCTCATGAATGAATGAACGCCAGAACTTTGCCACTGGACTTATCCCGTTACTGAGATCTCTTCCAGCCCAGCTTCGTGGCAGAGTCTGGAACACTTTATTTTGCGTCAAAAAAAGAAAAAAAAAACACAAACTTTTACAACATATTTTCCCCGGACAATTGGGTACTGTCGCGATTAACAGATTTTGTGGTGATTACAGACGAGATGGGATTAGGAGTTGGAGAAGTTTCGGGGTTTAGTTAAGATGAATGTACACATATATTAGGATGGAGGTATGTTTTAAAAGCAATTGAGCCCCCCCCCCCCAGCCATCTCATCTGTTATCTTACACTTGCCATATTATATACACAGGATACGAAAAGAAAAAGAAATGAGAATCTTATTGTGAAATAAGAAAAAAAAAAAAAAAAAAAATATATATATATATATATATATATATTACCTTGAGGGATTGGGCCTTCCTATGTATATATATATATACATCGGAGGGCCCAACCCCTCAAGGTCATGTGCTTATATCCCACGGGACAGAGCCTGGGCCATATCTGGCACCGCAGTGTGTGCTCATAGCCCTGACTTATGGCGCTGAAACATGGACAATCACAAGCAAGACAATACAAAGGCTACAGGCAACACAAAGGCTACAGGCAACACAAAGGAGCATGGTAAGATGTATGTTAGGCATCACAAGAAGAGATAGAAAATGAATCACTTGGATAAGAAACCACACAAAAGTATATGATATCATGGAAAGAAATAAAAACGTTTGAAATGGAAATGGGCTGGACATATTGCAAGAAGACAGGACAACAGATGGACCACAAGTATTCTAGATTGGTACCCCCATGGTGTTAAGCGTCCCCGCACAAGATGAATCGACGGGATCAGGAAAGTGGCTGGAGGCAACTGGATGGCTAAATCATCAGACAGAGCAGAATGGAAAATTTAGAGGAGACCTTCTTCAGTGGATAGAAAATGGTTGATGATGATGATTTTACATATGTTCAGTTGACTATATAAGTGATTAATCAACTATTATGCATAACTGGTTGTTATGCATAATTGCCGATCGTCTCGATATATTTGTCACGTTAATTTCGATTATACATCGACATAACCAAGCGTCGTTGGCAAAGTTGTTCAATAATAAAAAAATTATCACTGGTGAGTATACATAATACCAAAGTATCCTTAGTGAATAATTTGATAAATGCTAAGAAGATTATATGCATAATGATGATTTAATGAAATGATACGAAATATTGGGATGCTATCGTGAAATCTGTTAAATGAGAGTCCATTGTATCGGGGCACAGCCGTAAAATTTATTAAATGGGATTTCATTGTATCGCAATCCGATTGTGGATCGATTTGGTATTCGTTATGTCTGGGTCCGATTATAGAATTCGTAGAATAGGAGTTTGTTATATTTGGATTTTGTACGCACAAATCCTTGTACAAAACCGTTGTACTAAATCATTTGTTAAATAAGAGTTCATTGTATCGGGACACGATAGAAAAATTTGTTAAATGAGAAATCATTATAAAGACCCTCGTATCAGGGTACGATCATTCACTTTGTTAAATAGCTCGTTATCTCGAGGTCCACTTTCAGAATTCGTCAAATGGAACATAGTTTGGGGGATGTTCGAAATAAAATTGTTAAATCGAAGTTCATTATATAAGATTCAGACTATCTCACAACTACGGTCAACTAAGTAATAAATTGCATCACTGTAATGAGACGTATTTATTATATTGACCAATACGGGATCACGGTTATGCATAATATCCGGTAAGTATGACGAATTTAGTACGATTTATCAGGTTTTGATACCTTCGACACTTGGGTATTATGCATAATCGTAAGTGAAGGTGATAAATTTTGTGAAGTTTATCAAAACTACCTAAATGATCGGCGATCATGGATAATAGCTGTATTTATCACCTTTACCGCAAAATGTGCAAAAAACGAAGGGTCTTCTACCTTATAACATATTAAAAACTTTCTTATGTAGAACTATTATTAATAATATTATTTATGCTTTGATTTGTTTAAAACTTTTGCCACACACATATTTGATTTTGATTGTGTATGCCATCCTATGCCAATACAAAATTTTACATATCTTCACTACGCAATTTTTCACAAATTTTCAAAAAAAACACGCACTAAAAACAGCTTAGTGAATAAGCGTGCATGTTATAATTCCACAACATCAATGAAATTGAATAAAAATTTATTCGAAATAAAGGAAACTGTTGATTTCATAAAACGACAAAAAAGCAAATTGAGATTCATTCGTAAATATATATGTTGGTTTTAAAAAAATATATATATATTTTGAATTTAAAATTAATTTTACATATGATTGAGAGCATAAAAATCTCAATCTTTTTCCTCATTTTATGAACTGAACAGTTTCCATTATTTTGAATAATTTTTTATTCAATAATTACATCCATTTCATGCAACTTAATCATGCGCGCAAACACTGTTTTTACTGTATTGATTTAAAAGTTTTTAATACATTAGGTATTGAAGATATAAAAAATTGTATACTGCCATACGAAAAAAAAAAAATTCACGATCAAATACATGTAGTGAGACTTTGAAATAGATCAATGGATAAATGATATTATTAATAATATTTCGACATATGAAAATTTTTCAACGCATGAAAAGGTAGAGAACCCCTTAAGGGTGTTGGTGCACGCAAATTTTCCAAAAATCATATTTTCCAATTTTTCAATAATATGTATTTTTCTGCGTCTAATTGTGTAAGTTTTCTTTACAGATTTTTAAATACAATTTTTAAATAAATAAACATTATTATTATTATAATATAAAATAATACAGATTTTTTCCTATAATATAAAATCACAAACTGGTAAAGGGCCTGTTTCTAAGCTACCGAAATTAGTGACGATTTTATGTTACGGAAATGGGTGACGTTTTTGTGTTACGGAAGTCGGTTACGATTTTGGGTTGAGTTTTCATTTAACTCTAGCATATATCGGGACCAATTTGACCCATCGGGACCATGCTATGTGCATGTACCGAGAGGTACCCACATCCTTCAGCAGGCCCTGGCTGGAATTTAGATGGCGAGCCCCAAACCAGCTTTTCAGGGGACCCTCTGTGGTTAATTTATAGTGGGAAAAATCACCTTGTGGGGGTCATACCGAGAGGTATGTAGATGTATAATATACAAATAACAGCAGTGCTCCCAACACACAGGGTGGGGTACCCGGGGGATTGCACGTGTACCTTCATGGTTAAGTTAAAAGGTTTCATTTCCACGGGCCCTTGATGGATCTCGTTGTTTTCTTGCTGCTTTAACATTGAAAAATTTTGCGATAGCGGAAGCTCAAGATATATCCAGTCTGGGGGGGGGGGGGGGCCATAAAATTTGCGAATTCGGTCCCGAGTAATTGAGGATGGATTTTATTCCCTGGATTTTTTACCCTGGATTTTATTCGTTGGTAAAATAAATACTAATGAGCATTTGCCGTGGCACTCACAGGGGGGATGTCGGACAAGCTTCCGAGTCAGGGGCCCGTTCCATTTTGGGGGCCCTGGATGAATCTCATTCTTTTCTGTTATTTCACATTATAAAATTTGCAACATCTGTAGCCTGAAATAAAACCAATCTGAGGGGCCCAATAAAAGTATGCAAATTGGAGGTCCCGGGTAATTAATTGGTCGGGGCCCTGGATTTAATTCGTAGGTAAAATGAATACAAATGAATTTTTTTCATAGCACTCGCAGCTGGGGATGACCGACAAGCTTCCAAGACAGGGCCCTACGTTTACCGGTTTAATTTTAGGGGCCCTGGATGAATCTCATTATTTTCTGTTGTAGAATTTGCAACAGCGGAAGCCCGAGATAAAGCCAGTCTGGGGCCCCACTAAAAGTATGCGAATTGGTGTCCCGGGTAATTGGTTGTGGGCCCTGGATTTTATTCGTTGATAAAACGAATACAAGTGAAAATTTTTCATGGCACTCGCAGAGGGGGATGACCGACAAGCTTCCAAGTCGGGGGCCCCGTGTTTACAGGTTTCATTTTTGGGGCCCTGGATGAATCTCATTCTTATCTGTTGTAGAATTTGCAACAGCGGAAGCCCGAGATAAAGCCAGTTTAGGGCCCCACTAAAAGTACGCGAATTAGTGTCCCGGGTAATTGGTTGGATGCCCTGGATTTTAATCGTTGGTAAAGCGAATACAAGTGAAAATTATTCACGGCACTCGCAGTGGGGGATGACCGAGAAACTTGTAGAATTTGCAGCAGCGGAAGCCTGAGATAAAGCCAGTCTGGGGCCCCACTAAAATTATGCGAATTGGTGTCCTGGGTAATTGGTTGGGGCCCTGATTTTTATTCGTTAGTAAAGCGAATACAAGTGAAAATTATTCACGGCACTCGCAGCGGGGAATGACCGACAAGCTTCCAAGTCGGGGCCCCATGTTTAAAGGTTTCATTTTGGGGGCCCTGGATGAATCTGATTCTTTTTTTTTTTTGTTTAACATTGTAAAATTTGCAACAGCGAAAGGCCGAGATAAATCCAGTCTGGATTCCCCACTAAAAATCTGAGTATTGGGTCCCCACTACTGGATTGGGGCCCTGGATTTCTTTCGATGTAAAATTGATGAAAATTTAAAATTTTCGTAGCCCCTCACCGGGGAGATGTCCGACAAGACTCCAGGTCGGGGCCCCATGGAAATGTTGACAGGTTTCATTTTGGGTGTCCCTTGATGAATCTCATTGATTTTTTTTTTGTTTAACATTGTAAAATTCGCAACACATCGGTAGCCTGAGATAAATCCTGTCAGGGGTCCCACTAAAATTCAGCGAATTGAAGTCTGGGGACCCCATGGGCAAGTTTTCTGGGGGTACTTGATGAATCACATTTGTTTTTTGTTGCTTTATTATTGCAAAATTCACTTCTTCAGTAAGCTGGTGCTTTCACACGTCCCTTTCCATAGCACGTTGACGAAGTGGGACGAAATAAACAAGATATGTTGTGAAGGGAAGTTGGGGGGAGCGGGGAGGGGTGGCCGCCAAAGGCAGTATGGGGGCTCCCTAGTTTTAATATAAACTGCTGGCTGGCATTATACACATGCTAATGTTACTCACTAAAATGCTTTTTATTCAAAAGTTTTTTTGTTAGGTAAGGTACGTTTTTGCCAACACAGTCATTCACATGGCCCAAAACTTTGTGTCTCTCAACACTATGGTATTACATACTTTACCACGATCTTTTAGGTATTCAATTGTTAGTTTTTTTCTCGAATTTTAACTTTAACAACGTGCAATTTTTTTCAAAAATCACCAAAATTTACCTATATTTTGTGCCATGATTTTTTTTTTTAAATAATTTTAATAAAAAATCCTCGTGTTAATGTGTGTAACACCATAGTGTTGAGAGACACACAAACGTTCAAGACATTTGAATGATTGCTGTTTGAAAAACCTTCCTTATCTGATAAAAAACTTTAGTGGAAAAAAAAATTAGTGGAAAGCCTGCCAGCAGTTTGTATTAAAATATTTTAAATAATTTAATACACGTAAAAGAAAAACTTGAACACAATTAGACGTAAAGAATTTCGTTGTATTTAAAAATTGTAAACTTTAAAATGTGGTTTTTTTGGAAAGTTTGCGTCAAACAACCCCCTTAAACAACATGATGAAAAAAAAAACCATTCATATTATTAAAAAGAAAATAGTGAAAAAAAATTGTCCTTTACACACACATCCTTAATTGCTACCAACCATGTTTACGTCTATCTTATTTCATTTTAAAAGATTAATATCCGTGATGTGTTGTTTTTTTTTTTGTTGCTTAAAGAGAAATTGCAAAAAAATTGTGTTTAAATCTGTGTCATTTATTTGCGAAAGATTGAAATTGAAAACTTTCAGAAAAAAAAAAGGAAGGATTTAAAAAGCAATCTTCATGAACTTTTCTTGTGGCTGTTATATCCTACCCTGACTTTAATGAACAAAAAACTGAAGAAAATGACAAAAAAAACTAATTAGATTTATTTTTAAATATTAAACACATTTTTAAGCATTCGAAGTTGTGGGAATTTTTAAAAAAAAAGAAAAAAGTACCAATTAAGGAAATTGGATTTTTTTTTTAATTTGAATTAATTTTAAATTCAGTACAGAAGATTATGGAGAAAACATTGCGACAAGTTAACATGTGTGACTTGATAATGCATTTTTTTTTTGGACAAAAGCTGTATATTTTTTATATGTACTATCAAAAACATGTGTGTTTTTGTTCTGACGGGAATTGGCAGGAACTTAATTTAAGTCACGTTCGTTTTCGAAAATAAAAAAATATTTCATCGTAATGAAACAGAAATGAAATTAATTAATTTTTGAAATGGAAGATTTATTCAAACTACTTCACATAATTTCACCGTGAAAACCCAAAGCCGAGACAAAAAAATAATCAAAAACAAACGAAAAATGAATTTGTAAAGTGAAAAGTCCGCCTTGAAATTTTAATAATTTAGGACTTATAGAAAGACCAATATCATAAATGCAGGATTCGAATCATTCAAATTTACATAAGATATGAATTGAGCACTACATAAATTTGTTTTGAATAACTCACGTGGATAAGTGATAATTTAGGCTCGAATTTTGTATTTACTTTGTTTTCGGATGAAAAAATTTAATATTTTATTGGGAAGAAACACATTTTTTGTAATTAATTCTTCTTCACTCATTGTCAGTGAGAAAAGACGTTTGTAATTTGACAAAATCTGACAGAAAAAGAGACGGGAAAAGAACCATTAAATTTCCAAATCTCTAAAATTACGTATTATTTAATCCTTAGGCTGCGGGAATTTCGGGAGAAATGTTGCTCTCACAGTGCGGCTGAATAATAAAAAAATACCTTTTTTTCAGTAAACGGGTAAAAAGAAAATTTTATCAGTCAAAATATGCCTTTTAGAAAATAACTATACACTACAGTATGTATTATATTGAGAAACATCACTTAACTGAAACCCCTTGTTTCACCTATCAAATAAAAAACACAACTGTTATTGGTTCTTCAAAATAGAATTAATAAAGAATAATGTGCGCATGAAAAACAATATAATATGGTATTAGTAGATATTTTTAAGCAATAATAAAGATTGAACTAACAATTTTGCTGCAAAAATTTTAACAGCTAATGTTTAAATATAATAAAATAATATCAGTAGTAACAGCGTCATACTTACTTTATATTATTATTGATGTTGATTTCAAAATTCCCATGCAACGAAAAATCAAAAAAATTACAAACTGGCCACTATATAGGCAAGTGCTTACAGGAATTGAAACACCAGATAATGCTAATGAGTGTACCATAGATATAGAAAATGAAATAAACTCATTAACACAAAAATTGCAGGACACTGTTAATAATTCCACTCGGGAAACGTCAAACGAAAACAACCCATTAGCACTCCCCAGATATCTGAGGGAAATGATAAGAGAAAAGAATAGAGCTAGAAGAAGGTGGCAAAGAACCAGAGATGCTACACATAGGCTCAGATATACAACATTACGAAACAATACACGTCGAGAAATCAGGGAATTTACAAGTGAACGATTTCTAAGGTTCCTAGAAGATGCTAATTGTGAGGATGGGTCGTTCTATAAAATTTATAGAGCACAAAAACCCCGTAGCCAAATACTTACATCTATACATGGCCCGCATGGACTGGTATATACAGATGAAGATAAGGTAGAAGTATTTGCAGATACCTTTGAACTGCAATTCTCACCAAACACTAATACTTCAAATGTTCAGGTCGAGAGAGTGCTTAGAACTATTAATGAATATTTTGATAATCCTCCACATGAAACACAAACAGCTCTCACTCCAACAGATATCAATGAATTAAAAACAATAATAAAACATTTGAAAATTCGGAAAGCATCTGGGCATGACCTAATTTCAAATATGGCACTGAAGAATTTGCCCAATAATATTTTAGAATATATTGTCAAAATTTTTAATAGATTGCTGGAGCTCAAATATTTCCCATCTAACTGGAAAACAGCAATTGTTAAAATTATACCAAAAGCTGGTCAAGATTTGCACTTTCCAAGCAATTGGAGACCCATCTCATTGCTTAGTAATTTTGGAAAGTTATTCGAGAGAGTTGTGGTAACACGTATCAACACTTACGAAAAGTCTCATCCAACAATTGGGCCCGAACAACATGGATTTAGAGACGGTCATTCTACAACCACACAATTATTAAGAGTTATAGAAACACTCCAAGAAGCTAGAATTTATCATGATACAGCTGCAGTTGCACTGTTGGATTTAAGTAAGTCATTTGACAAAGTGTGGCATGAGGGGTTGCTCTATAAAATGATTAGAATGGCCCTACCCTTTAGCATAATTAAAATTGTACGTCATTATCTCGCAGCAAGAACTTTTTATGTAAAAATCAATGACACAATATCTACAACTAGACGAATTAGATCATCTATAGTGCAAGGCAGTGTTATAGGACATTGCCTCCACAATTATCACATGAATGATTTTCCAGTGGCAATAAAGGGTATTACTGCGCTGTACGCAGACGATTCGATGATAATTTGTACAGATAGAAAACCACAGAAGGCATTAAGTAATTTACAAGAATTAATTGATCAAGTCGAAACATGGTGCGAAAACAGCAGAGTTAAACTTAATGCAGACAAGACAGTATTTATGTGGATCACAGGAAAACTAGATCTACCCCCAGATGCCGGAATAGTGCTTGGGGGGAAATTCATTGAACCTGTTATAAGTACTAAATACCTGGGAATAATAATTGACAAACGATTGACATTTGTGCAACAACGCAATTATGTAATACAAAGAGCAGACGTAGCAAAACACACTGTAAAACGCATACTTGCAAGCAGATCAACATTGAATATCAAGAACAAATTAAATGTATACAAAATGGCTATCAGATCCATACTTTTATACGCTGCACCAGTGTGGCTCTACTCGAGCAATCAAATACAAATACAAATACAAATACAACGCCACAACAGGCAAAATGCCCAACGAGGTGGCTGATAAAAAGATGCCCATAAAAATATGGTTGTCATATGTTTCAAAAATACAGCAACCCAATTAAAAATGCAATTAACACAAATTACAAACACTATATACACATGAAAAAATATTATACAATGCCCATAAAGAATACTTATGGTTGTCTTATTCTAAGAATGGATAGCTTCTCGATTTACCCCAACATGTTTATCGTATTTCTTTTTAAACGTGTCAATTGTGTTACAATTTACTACCTCCGGGGGTAAGCTATTCCATTTATTAACAACCCTATTGGAGAAAAATTCCCTGCGACACCATAACCTTGCATTGTCCCTCACCAATCGATACTGGTGTCCCCTTGTAAAAGCAGTCGATTGGCGGTGTACTAAAAGTTCATGGTCCATCCTATCCATCCCATTGAAAATTTTGAACACTTCGATCATATCTCCTCGACACCTGCGTTCATCCAATGTAAACATATTCAAAAAATGAAGTCTTTCTTCATAACTCAAGCCCTGTGTGCCAATAAGGACACGCGTAGCTCTTCTCTGCACCCCTTCAACCAAGTCTATGTCCCTCTGTAGGTATGGTCTCCAAAACCTTACAGCATACTCCAGTCCAGGACGAACTAAGCCTCGAAAAAGAGGAAGAATGACTTTAGGAGAACGCGAAGAGACCTTTTTGAAAATGAGACCAAGCATTCTATTCGATTTTTTGACAACCGCTGAACAATGTTCAGAAAACTTAAGTCGCTCGTCAATGAGAATTCCCAAATCGGTGACTCTAGTTGCATCCGGGATAGTGACACCATTCAACTCGTAAGAGAACCGTGGGTTGTTCGAACCAAAATGAGCGACCATGCACTTATCTACGCTAAACGTCATGCTCCATTCATTTGCCCATGCTGCAATCTTGTTTAAGTTGGTCTGGAGCAACTCCCTATCGCTTTCATTCCCGATTACCCCCATTAGCTTCACATCATCCGCGAATTTGCTAGTAATTCCATCGATACCCTGATCGAGTTTATCGATAAAAAGTGAAAAAAGTATGGGGCCAAGGACACTTCCCTGAGGAACTCCACTTGTGACGTCTGTCCAACCAGAGAATTCCCCGTTCACCATAACTCGTTGCGACCTATCTCTTAACCACGATTCTATCCAATTCAGCAAGTTGCCCCCTATTCCAATCTCGTGTAAACGCTTCAAGAGTTTGCCATGTTGGACCCGATCGAATGCCTTCTGGAAATCAAGGTAAACAACGTCGACATTTTTGCTCTTACCCAAAGCCTTAGTCACGTAATCATAGAAGCAAAGGAGGTTAGTTACACATGACTTCCCCTTCCTGAACCCATGCTGATTATCCGACAATACATTATTCTCGTCTATCCACTTCACAAACTGCCTTTTGATGATAATTTCCAAAATTTTCGAGAGGGAGCTCGTCAAACTCACTGGACGATAATTAGACACCACTTCTCTACTACCCTTCTTAAATATCGGAACAACGTTAGCCAGTTTCCAATCTCTCGGGACGATGCCCTCAGCAACACTACTCCTGTATATCTGTGCGACTGGCCCCAACAATTCATTAGCACCTTCCCTGAGAACCCTGGGATAGATATCATCTGGTCCTGGTGCTTTGCTTGCACATACATTTCTTAGAAGATTTAGGACCTCCACGTCTTCCACTTGAATATCGTTGAGCGTTTTATTACCCCATGCAACACCCGTATATCGAATATCATTATCTCCATTAAAAACCGACGCGAAAAAGTCATTGAAAGCACTACACATGCCTACATTGCTCTCTACTTTTGAGCCTCCTATCGAGAGGGGGCCAACTGTCCCCTTACATCCATTATTGACGTATCGAAAAAATGATTTTGGGTCAGAGCCAATGTTATCTGCCAACCTAGATTCAACTTGCTTTTTACTATCCCTTATCGCTTTCTTCAACAGTCTTCTTTTATCAGTAAACAATGATAGGTCACCTCGTCCACTTTTATACTCTCTGAATGCTCTTTTCTTTTCAAGATAAAGGTTCCGCACGCTATCCGTGAACCATAGAGGGTGTGATGTACAAACACGCTTTTTTCGAACAAAGGGTATGACGTCGTGCAAAACAGAGGACAGCTTCGTACTAAATTCTTCCCATTGACTTACCACCCCTACTGATTCCAACCGGTCTTTGAAAACTTCCGCTAACCTTCTTCGCAAAACATCAAAGTTAGTTCTCCGAAAACAAGGAACCAGTCTTTTGTTATCAACCTTACCCGAGGAAAAGTTACAGAGAAATCTGACGATACGATGATCACTGGAAGAAAACTCTTCCCCCACCGAAACATGTTCAACTAGATCCTCAGAACTAGTAAGAACTAAATCCAAAATAGCAGTACCCCTAGTGGCTTCTGATACATGCTGATACAAAAAATTTTCGAGCACCAACTTAAGAAAGTCTCTTTCATACTGATTTCCAGATGAAAGGTTCTCCCAATCAATACCCGGGTAATTGAAATCCCCTAGTATGAGAACCCTCTTTCGCTTACACATGTAGGAAATTTCATCATGCATTTTGGCGATATAATTTTGATCCCTATTCGGTGGATTGTATCAAACTCCAACAATAAGCTTATGACGTCTTTTGTTCTCAAGTTCAACCCATATGGTTTCAATATCACTTCTCTGCACGTTACACTCTCTAGCCTTCAAACATGATTTCACGTATATCAACACTCCACCCCCTTTCCTATCAGATCTATTTCTCAAAAAAGTATCGTATCCGGAGATGTGTAAGAAAGATTCATCCCCATCGCTTGCCCAAGATTCTGTAATGGCTATAAGATCCAAGTCCTCCACAACTATCATAGTTTCTAAAAAATCTTTCTTGTTACCCAAGCTCCTGGCATTTATTAACACACATTTTAATTTGCCCGGTGGTTTGTTGTCAATCGAGAAGCCGTCCAAGTCAGAGGTGGGTAATTCCCCGTCAGTACTGTTGTGATTATCATTAACTAACCCGCATTCCCGACTACGTGGTCTGGGAGTAAAAAACCTGACCTAAGACTATCGTAAACCTCCCAGACCCCTCTCTTATTTAGATGGATCCCATCCGAACGAAGCCACCTATCGGTAAATGCGGGAAGCTCCAAGAACGTGACCCCAAGTGAGGAGCAAATGTCCTTCAGGCCTATATTGAATTGGTGGATCCTACTCCTATATCCCCTACTACCCCTTGGCAGCACTGGAATCACTGCCACATCTGAACCCCCCTCCCTAGCGGATAATAGTAAATCCCGGTATTCTGACAGAGACTCACTAATATTCGCTCCTACCTGATTTGTTCCCACCCACAGAATCACCCGCAAGGGCAACTTTCGGCGATGAAAAACGTCTCGAACGTTGCCAATCTTCCCCCCAGGAAGACAACAGCGCTCGAAACCCCGAAAATCCCTACACACTCGGTTCCCAAGTTCCCTAACCATAGAATCGCCGATGATTAAACCCCTATCACTATCCCCCTCTACCTCATCCACGACCACCCATTCGCCCTCTAAAATGTCGTTGTTCGTGGAGATTGCTTCTTCATCAACAGGTGGCTCGACGACCAGAGGGTCCGTTATAACCGGACCCTCTAGCACCCTAACTTTTTCCCGTAAAGCTTCGACCTCGTGTTCCAGCCTTTTTCTATCCAAGCACCCTTTACAATTGAAACTATCAGCTACTATACCCCTAGACCAGGGAAACCTCCCGTCGCAAGCTCTACACAACACTAGTCGAGGTCGAGGCATACTAACACTATTGCTAAAGCTAGATAATAATAATAATACTTAACAATACGAAAATGAGAAACGTTAACTGGAAATTAAAATAATGTAAAATACATTACTATGCAAAATATACGTAAGAGATTATACGAAAAAATTACGTAAAGTAGAATGCTCAGCACTAAATCACGAAGAATAAAATAAATATGTATATAAAGAATACAACACCCTCTAAAAAAAGTATTAAGCTACGAAGTACAATTTATACTTATTAGAATTAGCTAACTATCTCAAAACACTAACACTACAACAATAGGCCCAAATGGAAGGAAAACAACGTTATTGAGAGTACCCGGGAAAAAGTATACACTGTTTGCTAACACTAACGTCCAAAACCTACGAACTTATATCAAAGAAGCGAGCGAACCTGGCGAAAAAACAACGAAAATGAAATGCGAACGAGAAAAATAAATATAAGTCGATCGAAAATACAAAACGAAAATTTAAAAAAAAATGAGAGCAATATAAAAAAAAAAAAAAAAAACCACTTATCTCACAATCCAACGTGCGCTAAAAAAAAAGAAAATCACCGCAGAATATGACCCAAAAATAAACAACACGCTAAGTAAAACTCACGAGAACGAAGAAAAACACAAAGAAAGACACAAAATGGCGCACTGGCGTGTCGGTGAGCGGAGCGCGATAATAGCACGTCCGTTCCCAACGACGGCGAAGACGATTTTCAATACATGGTTAAATTAGAACAATATCAAAACAAAACAATAAGAGCTATGCTGGGAGCCAATTGGTTCATCAGGAATAGAAGTATAAGAAACGAAATAGGAATGCCCACCATACACGCCTTTGCTCAAAAGCTGGCTAATAATCTCTTCCAAACTCTTGAAGAGTCAGAATACCAACATCTTAGGGAAATATCCACTTACCCAAAAGATCAGATATCAGCTTTCTCCAGACCCAAAAACTTTCTGGTTATGAAAAGACCGGAGGTACCGGGATTGTGAAAAATGTATATAATGTATAATGTATAATGAATAATGTATATAGTGTAAATAATTAGACCAACTGCAAATATCAAATTTTGTAGATAATATATATTTAATCAAATAATCATAATTAACTGCTTTTAATAACATATAATCGCATTTATTAATATGATATATAGTTGACGCTAAATATAAAAATGAGAGTAGGTAATATATACATTATGATGAATGATTAGTGTTAAAAGAATAGCATTAATTATAACTTAATGACGTTCTAACAGGCTGATGAAGTGGCATTCTGTCACTGCCCTGTTGAGTGACACTTTCTGCTTTCTATTTCCCCTCCAGCCTACTTAAGCTTTCTTTTCCCCCTAGATTAATGACCCAATATGGGTAATATTAAACTCTAAGTAATTTAAAAATAAAACATATACAACCATGGCGAAAATCGCACTACTAGTCCAGGATGGCTAAGAAATGACTCAGGGGTATGCACTGTTTGCCAATTTCAGTCGGAACCCACAGGCCACTATGTCATATTTAGGATTTAGGATACTTCATATAAACGCTTTGTAAATTATATAACCATTTGTTATGTGACTTAATTATCATAGATTTTTTAATCTAATATAAGTGTCAGTAGTTCAAAAGTTACATAATATGATTCTGATGGGACTATGAGGAGTGTATTAATGGTCTGTAAATTCAAATGACCATTTGTAACCTTCTATTCTACCTTTCTATTTTATAATTATTTATTTTTTAAATATGTTTGTCAAATATTTAGAAATCACATTGAATGGTTTTGGTGACATTGTTGGAGTTTTCATGTATATACACATATCATTTTTGTCTAAATGGAAATATATTACAAAATATGCTGTAAACTTATGTTGTAAAACATTGGTAATTTTTGTAATTTCTGGCAAAGTGGGTCACTGTGAAACTGATTTGTTTAATATTGTAGATATTGAGAATATTTGCAATCGACGAGATTTATTTTGAATGTAAGTGTAATCTGATGGGGTAGAAGATGTTTTAACACTAGAACCGCGGAGTGGGTCAATTTGACCCAAATCAATATTCGTTTTCATTTTTCTCAAAAACTTATACGCAGATGTTAAAAAAAATTCGTGACTTTTCATGATATCATGTGAATATTAATTCACGACATTTTATCATCTTCTCATTTCGTGTTTCAGAGGTATAAACACTTATACCTAGAACCGCAGTTTAGGTAATTTTCACCCAACGTACTATTCTATTGGAAAAAAGGGGTGCAGAATTTTCTTGGAAGTGGTTACCCTTTCTAAATATATGTGTAAATGAAAACAGTGAAGAATAAAGGTCTTTGAAGGTCAAGGCCAATTCATTGTCAGAGCAGATTATCTTTTTTTCAATGGGGTAATGGCACAAGTAGAGCTAAATATTTTTTCCCCTTGTAAACTTGAATACCTGGAATTCTGACGGGACTCAATGAGGATTTTGGGAGAGTAAAAGCTTAACTCTAGAAAAAACGTGTATTTGAAATTTCTGTAGGCAAACGATGCCACAGAAAAAGAGTAAACATCTAGTTTGCACCAAATATGTTTTTGCACGGATTTCATAACCTTGGGAAGTATCAGCGTCCAACGAATCTCTCTCTATCAGAGCACATAGTGATGCAACTGATCAAGCCATTTGAGAACAAGGGCAGAAATGCATCAACCGACACTGTTTTTTGTCACTACACTGAAGCTGGCTCAAATGGTAAAAGCCAAAAAATACGAGCTTAGTAGAAACGATGAGACGAAATCGAAGAGCATGAACGAGAAGCACTTGAAGAGCATGAAGAGCGTGAAACTACAGTTGTATGGAACAATGATGCCACAATGACAATTTATCAAGGAAAGAACGATATAAGTTTTTCATTACTCAGCACGCTTCATCTGGCAGTCGATATTGGAAGTAGTTAGCCCCAAAAAGCTTCCTCATACACACACACACAGAAACTATTTCACACTACAATTCAACAAAGTGAAATGATCGTAGTTGTAGCGACGAAATGCCCAGAAAATATTCGGCATCATAGACGTTTTCTACAACATCCTGGATCTCACTATAAAAAAATTCCTGTATTTTGTATAGAGCAGTACAGAAGGCCAGAACTATTTTTTGAAAGCAGTTCCTCTGCAATCTTATTGAAGAGCTGCGTTCATCATACGTGTTGCCCTTGCGCAAAAGGAAACGTTCGTGAGCTCTTGATCATGTATCTGTCCGTGAGCGATCAAAATAATAATAATAATAACAATAGTAATAAATAAAAATAAACGAGTCTTATATGTCAGGTAACATAAAAATGTGAAAACAAAACTGTTAATTTTTGCATGGGTTGTGCAAATGTGCAAGAATATTGAAAAAAAAATTTCTCAACTGCTCATTATAAATTCCACTATCAGTAAGAAATCAATACTCATTTGGCAGAATCATATTATAGACTTTTTCATGCTCAATTTGACGTGCTTATTTTACATCTTTGTCATATTATGGGATTACTAAAAAATCTTTTTGGACTGAATAGAGTAAATAATGTATATCAAATCTTATTTTCACTGAATTACATCATTATTTTAGCCCATTTTATATTCATAAACAAATATAATTTTCCATTATGAATACGCAAACAACATTGATTAAGAGTAGGGAGAAACCCAGAAACAAAAAATAAATATCCTGTGTTTTCGCTATGAAACACTGTTTTTTCGAAGTTTGGGTCAATTTGACCAAGTCCGCGGTTCTAGGTATACCGTAAGTGCCGCGGTTCTAGTGTTAACCCCTGAAAACTGTTAACAGTAAATTGATATTGTTTGGTATTAGTGAGAATATTTTATATATAATGGGTTATATATATAATTAAAAAAAAAATTACCGGTGGTTGTTTTTAAGCAACCATTTTGCCATTGACTGATCGATATCTCTACCTAAGGAAAGTTTTGGAAATTACTGATAATAATTTACTTTCAAAATAATTAACTGTTAAAATTTTGAATTAAATATATTCATAAATTTAAAAATGTATTTAATATTTATTGCTCAAAAAATATATATTACTATCACATTATATTGGTTTTGAAGCGTATTGTATTCTTTATGAATTTCATTTTGAAGGATCATTAAATGTTGTGTGTTTTATTTGATAGGTGGCAGAACAAGTTCCAGATTAATGATGTTTCCCAATATAATACATCCCGTACTGTATAGTTATTTTTAAAAGGGATATTTTGTGTCATAAAATTTTAGTTTTACCCGTGTGTTGGTTATAAAAGAATTAACTAAGAATGCCATCATTTTCCATGGTTAATAAGTTTAGAAAATATGGACGTTTGGAGTCTGGGAATGAAAAAGAATGATAAACTTTCGTGCACATAACGTGGGGATTTTTTGATGGACAGAAATAAGTTTCCCTATTTTGTATAAGGTAACATGTCATTTGAAAATGCGCAGAGAATCAGGTCAGTGCAGGTGAAATAAAAGGTCATACCCAATTCAAGAAAAAAAAAAGCAAAGTTAAGGGCACATTTTTTGTGGGAATAAAATGTTTATTTTCCCCTCGAAAATTTATGTGCTCATCATGCCGCCCATATCATAGAGCAGCGATTCCCAACGTGGGCATTAACGCCCCCTAGGGGGGTGATGGAATGTTCCAGGGTGGGCGGTAGAAGCTACGGGTATAACATAGGATCCTATGGGTTAGATTGCGTTGGGGGGCGATGGGAGAGAAAAAAATTTCCGGGACAAAAAAGGTTGGGAGCCTATGTCCTACCGTAAGCAACTTTCAACCCCCCCCCCCTGTCATCAAAAGTCAGCAAATCCGAAACCCCTCCCCGATGCTGACGTAATACTTTAATGACCCCTTATGATAAAAGCTCTTGATTCGTGAACATGCGTCCAATAGGATGACAGGACTCCAATCTCTTGAATCCCAATCATGAGTTCAATCGGGCATGGCACGGAGACCCGTGCCTTCTCCCCATCTTGTCGTAGGTCCCATAAGCTGAGATCTTCGGTGGGCTCCGGGTAAGATTCTAAATTAGCCCTCTCTATTATGGTCATATAGCGTGAAAAACAAAATGATGAGGATGATCCTGGGTACCGGACTAGATCTCTGCCAACTCCAACCCCCCGGTAAGGGAAATGCGGGGACTTCAGTTGAATAGGGGTTCCACGGTAAGGTCTGACACAATGGCTTATGGCAATAGATATGTGCGTTAGGACAAGAGACCACTTAACATGAGGGAATGGGGGGGGGGGGGACTCACGTGGCAATGCCGAACAGTGTAAGCTCTTACAGTAAGCACTCACTTTAGTATATGTGATATGTACATGACATCCATGATTGTTATGAGCATCTTTTTCTCAGTCGCCTCGTTGGGCATTTTGCCTGTTGTGGCCTTGCATTTGTATTTGTGTTTATATTTTTACACAAGAAGGTTTTTTACGGTGCTAAAAGGTAGGTACCCCTTAAGCAGTGTTCGCCAATACGCATCTAGATACGTGATTCATGAATCAAAAAATTCAATTTTACTCAAATTTCGCATTGATTCAAGTTTCGTTGAAGAGGAGTAAAAATCGTTGTTCAAATTTCAGGTGTTTTTAAATACAGGTATTCCCTCTGCTTTTCATAAAACAAAAATACTCCTCTTTTCACAAAATCACTTCATAACCAGGGAAACAAAACCTTTACAAGATCACCCTTAATTCAAAAGTAATTTCGCTCCTTCGGAGGGGAGTGAAATTACTTTTGAATTACTTTTACTCACACACACACACAATATCCATACAAATTACTGCATTAATATTCGAGTTCATGTACTGTATCATATATTGTATCATGGACGCTATTAATACGCCTTTCATTTAATGTATTCATCCTTTCCTATGTGTGTTTGCGTATTCCGAATCAGTCTGCCTCTTGAAACGAAAGAGGAAACGGAAAAATCCCATCTTACGAACGAACTCGTCCCCGAACTTTGTAAACAGCACTTCCTTGATTACAGGTCATTCTTGTTTGTTTTCATTACCGCCAATCTGGACGGATTGGTTGCCCTGGAACCACCTGCAGCCCGTGCTCATTACAACTGCGGATACGCAGTATTTATATACACACACATCCAATTTCTAATCATGACTATGTTTTCTCTTCTCTCATCTTATCAGATGCAGAATCTGCAACGAAAGAGATACTTGCATACGCGGATTGGAGCTTCTCGAATCTCGGATTCTCCCCAGTAATTGTGCTCAGGAAGCTGATTGATCTCAAAATCCAGGTTATTCGTTCTCATTGAAATGTTGGAACTTGGAAGATGAGAACTCGTTCAGTCAGTCATAAGTTCTACGAAAAAATCTGCAGAGCCCTCATAAATTTTCACGATTCAATGAATAAATAGCGCTCGCTGAAAATAACCCGGAGTGGTTCCGTAGGAAATCTGATCGAGATCATTATAATGGATAAGTAATCATTCGCTGTTAACTGGATAAGTAATACTCGTTGTGTATTATGTATTATAGTACAATACTATTATACCCATACATGATTATATCCACAACATGTAAATTCAAGCATTTACCATCTTTACTTCAAAATATGGATACTCAGATGGAAATATTAGTAAGAATACGAAACACACACACAAGCACAGCTGTGATAACATAAATTCGTTAGGGGTCATTTATATATCCAGTAGCACAACGGTATAGTACAATATTTCTACCATATCGTTATATATTGGTATATCAGAGGAATATCAGATGTCATAATTACGATATAGAACGATCCCGTCCTATATGATGCAAATTATTTTTGATCTTAATTGATCAAGTCTTTAATTTCTCAGTCCAATATTTATTTGATTCCATGTGAATAACTTTGTTTGAATTACAACAACTTGGAACAATAAATTATTTTTATATAGTTCGAAATACACAGATCTATATCGGGAACCCGTTAAAGATCTGTATCAGATTTATGATATAGACCTGATATAGATCTATCTTAGGAGACATAGATCTATATCCTGGATCTCACTTAAATCTACATCCCGGAACTCGCATATTTTATCGTGATTATAATATCATATCGTGAATCTGATATATAGCTTTGTCAGGTTTTCACGATATAGATCTGATATACAGGGTGTTTCAAAAAGAATCATCGGAGTTAAAAAAAAATCATAACTATTCAGCTTTTAATCCGTTTTGATCGAATAATATATAGGTAGAAAGAGGGAAATCTCGAATTTCACGCAGTTGCCGACAGGTAGCGCTAACGCTCTTCATTCAGTCTCCACATCAGTGTTTGTCAAGACTGGCTCTTCCTACAGTTAGAAACTGATTCGGATGACTTCATTGTCCAGCATAACGGGACACCACCACACTGGAGCTTGGGCGTTTGAGAACTTTTGAACAATCGCATTCCTAAACGATGTGGATCTATTCATCTCTGACGATGATTTTTTTTAGCCCGAACGATATCGTGGCCCGATGAAGAAACTGGATTTTTACGATATACATCTATGTTTTTGTGCTACTTGGGTATGTTATTGTAAATGTGATAAATGTAGTTATTATACATAATCGCTAAGCATTTTGGTAAGTTGGATAAATTTCCCTAATTTATCACTTTTACCAGCACTTTTGCATACTGCCCACAAGCGTCGTTGGTAAATTTAATAAATACTAAAACTATTATCACTTTTACTGGTGACTATGCATAATACTCACAACTCTCGTCGTTGGTAAACATGATAAATCTTACTATATGATACAATATGTATGATAATTCATACTTCTATTGTACCACTATATTGGGGTACGATCGTAAAATTTGTTATCATTATATCGGCGTCCGACTATACCCATCACACATAGTAGACTCATTAGGTTTTTTTTTTAATATTCATGAAATTTACCAACTACACTACGGGTATTATGCATAATCACAGATGAAAAAAAATTGATAAATTTCAAGCATTTGTCGCATTTACCAACGACACTTGGTTATTCTGCATAATCGCCGGTAAACGACATGCATTTATCAAACAAACCAAGACGATTGGCAAGTATGCGTAATAACCGGTTATTATGTATAATAACTAAATTATAACATTTACTGTAACATATATGTATATGTACATACACACACACAGCACGTATCGATTTATTAGAAATTCCGCAGAGGAATGTGTACGAGGTGCATGTCATAGAAGTACTAATACAAAAAAAATTATTTCAGTCCATTTATTTAAGAAAATATTTTCATTTTTCACGTGATTTTTGCCCTTGAATAAAACCTCCAATAAGAAATGTATACTTGTCCCAGTGCCGTCTTGACGCATGGGCCCACCCGGGCACGCCTCCCCCCCCCCCCCCAAGAGAAGAGGGACCTCACAAAAATGAGATTTGCTTGCAATTTTCTAGCATTTACCAGGCAAGGCCTCAGAAAAACCACTTGGGCCGGGGGCCCATGATGCTCTTAAGACGGCCCTGGCTTGTCCCGGGGGTTGTCAGGCCCATTCTTGTTGAATGTATTTGTATCATTAAAGATACTTTTAACTAACCATAATAAAATGAAATTAATTTTATTAGTTTTAATTAATTAATTTTAATTTGGATGATTTAGGTCACACACACGATGCGATCATATCGAATAAATCTTGGATTCTACCGAATAATTTGCATACACTGAATATGCAATCAGTATAGATTTTTCTTTTCTACGCGTATAAAATTCAAAATACAGCAACTCATGGACTCACAAACCTAAATTCCTGGATACAATAATTGTCAGGTCAGAAATGTGATACGAAGCGCCACATCATACTCTCTTCCTTTTGCTGATATAATTTCCGCTTTATTTGATTCAAATAGCTCCAATTGTTTTAAGGATTCAATGCTTTGCTTCGATATAAGTTAGAGCTATTTACGGAGTCAAAATTAGCTACATATTGCGGATATTTGAAGTTTCGTTGGCATGTTTCAGCAATAAGCTATGTAATAAGAAAGGAAAAAAAAAACCTTGAAATAAAATACATTTACAAAGCTTAAGGGGGTCGGTCCACGCATATTTTCCAAAAACACATTTTCCAATTTTTCAGATTTTAAATACTACACTCATATCCATAAATTAAGGATAATGCCAGCTCCGGCAAATAAAGGTTCAGAAATAAAACAAACGTTACTTATTCATAAAGCCCATTTATTAAACAAAAGATAAAGAACAAAAACGATGGTGTATGTGTGATGTCATTCATAAAAACTACGATTTTTGCTCCCTGGAGCAATTGTAAACAATATCTCCTTTACAAAAACTTACTATTACATGGTTGGTATGATGGTACATTGTATGTCTCCCATGCGATGAAATACAGTCGGTGAGGACGGGCGTTGTCATCCATAAACACAAATTCTGCGCCCATGGCACCCGTAAATAAACGTACATGTTGTTCCAGAATGATGTCCCGATAAATTTGGGCTTTATGGTTCCGGTTTGAATATGCAGATCTGTTCTGTAACCCAGTATAATTCCACCCCAAACGAGCAATGCTGCACCACAGTAACGGTGTCGTTCAATGCTTGGTGGTAACGGGTACCTGACGTTCTCCATATGAAAGTCCAGCGTGAATCAGAATGCAAGCTAAACCTGGACTCGTCGGAAAACCTTACACAAGCCCACTGTGACGATGTCCACATTGCATGTTCTCTACTCCAGGCTAATCGCTGCCGGCAGTGAGTTGCCGTAAGCGGAACACATCTGACAGGCCTGCGAGCATACAGACCAATATCTCCCAAACGTCTGTACACGGTTTGCCTTGAAACTGTGGTAGCCGTGACTGCAGATAGCTGACGAGACAGGTCGGATGCTGTGCTCCGTCTGCTTCTTTTGGCAGTTACTGCCAAATACCGGTCTTCATTCGGCGTTGTAACTCGGGGGCGACCTGTACTGTAACGTCTACTGACATTTCCGTTATATTCTTGTTATATGGTATGAAAAACATTTTTATCTCACATAACATTGACGCACTAGTATATATATATATATATATATATATATATATATATATATATATAACCATTTTCTGACAGATATCACTAAATTCAATCTGAGATTTATCAAGCCGGCGTAACGAATAATATTTTTGTTTTTCATTCTTTGTATATAACTACTAAAACCACACACCAACTTTTCAGAAACATATAGAGTATGCAGCAGTTCACTACGCTATAGAGTATGCGGCAGTTCACTACGCTTTAGAGTATGCAGCAGTTCACTACGCTATAGAGTGAGCAGCAGTTCACTGCCGATCAAGTTGCGTTGGATATAAAGGAGCTATCTATCGCTGATCACCTCAGGTTCGAAACGGAAAGATTTCATTATCCCCTACGTTCCGCTCCGGGATCGAACCCGAGGTCCTGACGGCAGCCTTTATGGTGGTAGACGATAATCTTACCACTGCACCAGTCGAGAGCTCTTTGGATAACGCTACGAAGAGATAGGCGTGTGATACACATGCTACAAAGTAGCACGAAATCATACCACTTTTCGAACATATGCAACGAATGAGATTATCGGTAACATCTGTATGGATGTTATCAATAATCTCATTGGTTGCACGTGCTCGAAAGTTGCATGCTTTTGTGCTACTTAGTATCATGTGCATCACAGGCCATAGCTTACAAATATGTATGTGGTACTTGAAGGAAAAAAAATGAAATAAAAGAAATATACTCTCGTATACTCTAATATAAACATCCAAGTATTTACTTTGCATTTGATATGCTCGTTTCTGGTCAACGATCGAATCCTACTTTCGGCTCTCTTTGAGAGTTTCGTAGCAGTAAACTTGCCTCCAATTCCAATACGTGACCTGAAAACAGAGCTTCATTGGAACTTGTATATATATATTTTTTTTATTCCATTCTCTACTCACTCTGAGAATTTAAAAAGAGAAGGGGGGAAACAAACAGTTGTGAAAGTACAAAGTGTGTGTGTTTCTGAAGAAAAATAAAAGAAGATCTATGTTCTTAGAAAAAAGGTAAGACAAAAAAAAAAGTAGAAGCAGGAAGGTCTCTCTTAAAGGCACGTATGTTTGATGAAGTGAAACCGATCTCTCTCCGCCAAACCCAATTGTCTTGCCAATCTGGTCAGAGGCCAGAGAAAGTGAACGTGATTGATCCACGCTCTACAAAAGGGCCGCTTCCAATCGATAAATACAATCGATTGTAAGTTTTAAACAAGCGGAAATCCACTCCCTCGTTGAGATTTCACCAGCCATGCTCCGGAAGGTATTTGCGTCGGCATTATTTAGGACAGGGTTAATTAACTGCAGATGCTTAGACTTCCTTTTTTTATGGCGCATTCTTCTCAAATCTTCTCAAAACCGAAGAATTATGTAAGCACTGATCTGTGTAAAATCTAATTCAGTTCTAATTCTATAGAACAATTTTTTGTCATAATTATTTTACAGATACCTATACAAAAGTAAGCATTTGTGTGACTATTAAACACGTGTAATATAAATGCTAATATGATCTTGACGAATTTCTTCAACAGAAATGAGGCTATGATAGCTTTATAAAAAGATCCTAAAACAGAAGAAATCCCTTAGAATATTCGAATGCGATATTAACATTTTTATTTACCTTTTTCCACGGTTTTGTAAACTGAAGAGCCAAAAAAACTGGTAAAGGCATGTGTATGCAAATAAAGAGATATTGAACCAATCGTACGGCGCTGCGGTCGACAACGCCTATATAACACAACAAGTGTCTGGCATAGTTGTTAGATCGGTTACTGCTGCTACAATGGCAGGTTATCGAGACTTAAGTGAGTTTGAACGTGGTGTTATAGATGGTGATATAAGAGATGGGACATAGCATTTCTGAGGTAGCGATGAAATTTGGATTTTCACGTACGACCATTTCACGAGTGTACCGTGAATATCGGAAATCCGGTAAAAAATGAAATCTACAACAAATGCTGCGGCCGGAAAAAGATCATGCAAGAACGGGACCAACGACGATTGACAAGAATCATTAAACGTGACAGACGTGCAAATTGCGCCAGATTTCAATGCTGGGCCATCAACAAGTGTCAGCGTGCGAACCATTCAACGAAACATCATCGATATGGGTTTTCGGAGCCGAAGGCCCACTCGTGTACCCTTGATGACTGCACGACACAAAGCTTTACGCGTCGCCTGGGCCCGACAACACCGACACTGGACTGTTGAGGACTGGAAACACGTTGCTTGGTCTGACGAGGAGCTGATGGACGTGTACGGATATGGAGACAACCTCATGAATCCATGGACCCTACATGTCAACAGTGGACTGTTCAAGCTGGTGGAGGCTCTGTGATGGTATAGGTCGTGTGCAGTTGGCGTGATATGGGACCCCTGATACGTCTAGATACGACTCTGACAGGTGACAGGTACGTAAGCATCCTGTCTGATCACCTGCACCCATTCATGACCATTGCGCATTCCGACGGACTTGGACAATTTAAGCAGGACAATGCGACACCCCACACGTCCAGAATTGCTACAAAGTGGATCCAGGAACACTCTTCTGACTTTAGACACTTCCGCTGGCCACCAAAATCCCCAGACATGAACATTATTGAACATATCTGGGATGCCTTGCAACGTGCTGTTCAGAAGAGATCTCCACCCCCTTACTCCTACGGATTTATGGACAGCCCTGCAGGATTCATGGTGTCAATTACCTCCAGCACTATTTCAGACATTAGTCGAGTCCATGCCACGTCGTGTTGCGGCACTTCTGCATGCTAGCGGGGGCCCTACACGATATTAGGCAGGTTTTACCAGTTTTTTTGGCTCTTCAGTTTAATTTTCACTGGTCCACATTCTACGGAACACGGTAGAAATAACCAAACCCTCTGCAAAATGCCACATCTTTTTTTCGAGAAAAGTCTTTTGTTTCGATTTTGTGCATGTGACAGCGTCTCCTTCGCCCCGACTCTAAAAAAGAAAAAGAGAACTATTCTTCCTTTTTTATATATTATTTAAATTGTACGTATATGTGCCATGATGTACGCAAATTCCCTCCTTTAAAGTATTGGAGTCGAAGTTAACATGTTCCCACATTTTTCCCACGCTGAGAAACCTCGCGGCGCATTCATTTTATTTATTTCGGATATAACTTGCTGGGATCCATCAACAACATTAACGCCAAGATTTGAAAGCAAAGCATAATCATGATATAAAGCCGCTCCATCCATAACATGGCTTGTTTTTCAAAGTACCTCTGGCATCAGAAAGACACCTACGTTAACACCTTATGAGTGAGTAACTACCACTTCAGATCTAGTTTTTACCAGTTTGAATGACTCGCAGAAGAGCCAGATAAATGTAAATATTTTTTCGTGATTCGTCCGACCAATCAAATTGGTTGTTCGCATGAACTAAGAGGAAAAGATAAAAAATTGACTCCCTCGATTGTCTAGTGAGAGAGAAAGAGAGAGAACTCACACATTCGGGCCAAAAAAGAAAACATGTGCCATTGATATTATTATGGAGAGCGCTTGCGGGGTTAGGAGACCGCTATTCTGTGTCACAATGATCTTTTAATTTTAATTAAAGCGCACAAAGGCGCTTAATGTGTGCATTGCACTATCGAGTCGGTTTGGCAGCATTTCGAGTCAGATGGGTCAGATGGAGAGAAATAAGCGCACCGGGCGTTTAGTGAGAAGAGGCCAAAACAATGACGACCATCGGTCTGATGGCAACTGGTGAGTGGCTAAATATTGCTTATGTTCAGTTTTGGGTAGATGAGAGTGCGGAGAGAATTAATTCTATTTGTTTATGAAAGAAATCACCTTTGATTGATAAATCATTAATGGACGTGTTTAACTAAAATAAAATAATTTTTACAAAATTCAGAAAATACATTAAATTCATTCATATATCGAGTAGCATATTTGTGAATATTCAATAGAGTGTCATCTCCCAAGTTTACAGCACCAATAATAGTAATACAAATATAAGGCAAACAAATACAAAAACAGGCAAAATGTCCAAACTGCTGCTTAATTTAATTATATTTATTTAAATTTGTTACACATGTTAATTCCTCAGTGTTTGTTTATGGGTCTCTTTTTGCAACTTTTCGATACCAATATAATACTTGGTGATGAATGTAACTAAACCTAGTTATACTAGTATGGAAGGTGGCTGAGAAAAAGATGTCCATAATAAATATGGATGTGCCATATATTTTCAAAATACAGCAACCTCCAATTAAAAATGCATTTATCATGATAAAATATAATACAACGCCCATAAAATATATCAATGGTTGTCTTATTCCAAGAATAGTTAGTTTGTCGATTTACTCCAACACGCTTATCGTTTTTCTTTTTAAGCATGCCAATTTTGTTAGAATTTACTATCCCCGGGAGTAAGCTATTCCATTTATTAACAACTCTATTACAGAATAATTCCTATTACAGAAAAATTCCCTGCAACACACACACACATACACCACAACCTAAATTGTCCCCTACCAATCGATACTGGTTGTCAAAGCACTCGATTGACAGCGTATTGATAATTCATGGTCCATCCAATCCATTCCATTGAAAATTTTTAACACTTTGCGTGTGTGTGATCGTATCCCCCCCCCCCACAAAACCTTACATTCTTCCAATGTAAAATCCCTCTACATAACGCAAGCCCCATGTGCCAACAAGGACACGCGTAATTTTTCTGTGCACCCCTTCAACAAAGTCTATGCCCCTACGTAGGTATGATCTCCGAATCCATTTTCTGGAAAAGATTTTCCGAAGATGCCGTGTATGTTGTAGATGAAATGCGCGTACGATATTCTACTGCCCAAATTTCGTATAGGTGGCCTGTTACAATGTTTTTTCATTCCTCTCCATCGCTGCAATAAATGCAAGGTTGCTATTGTTATCAACGAAAGAACTTCCAGATTAAGTCAAGAAAATAAAGCTCTCTCTTCTCTCATATCATAAAGGCTCTAGCCCTTCAGCTAATCAGATCCTAAATAATAAAAGTCTGCACTACAACAAAAAGAAGGATCATGGGTGGACATAGGGGGACGGACGGGGGGGGGATTGTCCTCCTAGCGTCAAAGGTGAAGTCGACTGATCTAATGTATACATGTATTGACATCATCTTCATCGTGCCCCCCCCCCCCCAGACTTCAAAGTCTATCTCTATGAGGAGGACTGATGTTAGTTTTCATATCAAACCAATGCAGCTACTTCCTTTTATAATTTCCCCCATTTTAAGTTTTTATTAATATATATATTAATAAAATATTCCTGTTGGTTTTCAAGATATATATTTACTTGCAAAGGAGATGCAAAAATCACACCCTTGAGTGCTCTCGTGTACTTCCCATTAGCGGACGTGTTCGCTGGTCAATCGCACAGTTCTGATTAGGAAAGATTGTTTCGAGATGCGAACTTTTATCATACGAGTAACTTCTAGGTACAGGAACAACAATAAAAAACGATCTAGTAACTCGTGACCGCATTTAAATTTAAATCGTTCATAAGTTTGAAATTTTATAAATGGCAAATTTATATAATTTGTTTAATCACAGCCTAATATTCATAGTAGAAAAGGAATCAAAACAGCAGTATATTAGGATATATCAGTATTAGATTATGACATGGATAAATATACTTTTGGACATAGATACAAAATGAAAGCCAGAAAATGTATTTTGTTATCGGAGAAAACAGTGATAGACTTATCCAATATTTTCTATAGGAAAACCATTTTTTCCTTGAAGTATATATTTACTTTCGTCAAAGAGGAGCTATTTCTATGCATGAAATGTGTGGCGAAGTTCCATTTGACTAGCATTTTTGTGGGTGATTCAAAAGTCCTTGAAATCTCTAATCAGAATTAGCGTCAATAAATAAACTTGGAGAAAACACTAATTCTAGGAACTACGAGGCTTATTGGGAAGTGGTTATAAATACGCGTATATAAATGTAAGCCTTTTCCAATTGCCATTTCTAATTAGTCGCGGAGTTTGGAGAAATCTTCAAATCGGGTTCCCCTTGATTGGAAGCCATTGAAACTATCGGCTGAGCCGTTCCTCATTTAATGATGACATTATAAAATCGAAAGTTCTGTTGGAGAGAGAAAAGGATGGAGGTTGGGAAATACCGTCGAGTACCTCGAATCACTAGCCTGTAGAATGAGAGGTTTTAAGAGTAGTTTAGTGGTTCTATCTCTAGTCGAAAAGCGTTTCATTAGAGAGAAGAACAGATTCCAACAGATGCAGGATATTAGACAGAGAAAGAGATAGAGAGAGATGGAGATGGTGTCTTCCAACGATTACGAGAAACCCCATCCCTATTTGTATCCTTAACATTTCCTGCGAGGAATAGCACATTCAACTCGAAACATGGGGAAAAGTCTCGTTTGAAAACATAGACGAAAATGAATTTTCATTATACGCTCCTTTCGGAAATTTGATAGCATGACTTCAAATATAGGCTGCTTATTTGACTCGGCTGATGACCGATGCATGTGGGACAACTAGATAGGCGCAAGGAAGGGGTGGTCAACTGCCCCGTTCAGCAAAACTTATGGGGTGGAAAATTTTAGAAGGGGACAAAAAAATAACACCCCTCATTTCACTTCATACCGTACTCCGGGTAGGCTCTATCGACCATCGCCAATTTTAGCCATTGGCCTTTCAAAGAGGCTGGACGGTGTCGGGTGCTTTATAATGCATGTATAAATTACATATATGCACACAGAACAATAAAACACATTGAGAAAACGAGAAAGGAGCAAAATACAAATAGCAAAATATTTACAAATGAGCTCTCAAATATCACCGCCACGTGAACAGATATCTCATTTGGTACGGCTGTATACGTTTCAGTCATATTTCGGAGTAACCAACAAAAAAGACTGTGTTGCGGGCTCCCAGTTGAGTCCTCAGCGATCTGTTGAACTTTCCAGGTATGTCTCAACTGTCCCAGGTGCCGAATAATGGACTTTGTATTGCGGGCTTCAGTTGACCCCTCAATGCTTGGTTGAGCTTGTTCTGGAATATTTTAGCACGACCTGGTTTGGTGTGTTGAGCTTCTCAGCCATGTCTCCACGTTGCCGATCCAGAAGAAAAATCACCGTCATAGAATTATTGAGTTTTAAAGTGGTTCGGGTGATAAAATCATATTTGCCTCGGAAGAAAAAATAACACAAAAATCGTTGTGACGTTCTTGATGTAGAGTGATACTCACGCTAACGGAATGATGTGCGCTCTTACGCTTTTAAATGCTTTCTTACAAATATAAATACGTGTCTAACCTGGATGCACGTATTGTTCAACAAACCCCATTAGTGTTAAAACGGACTCGTCTTCTCAATCCAAGCACATGGGATTGTTCAGTACTTCAGTAGCTGAGTGTGAACTCAGCGTTATCTTCAGGTCGTTATCTTCAGGGTGACTTTGAAAACAGTAGTTTTTTGTCGTAAATTTGTTTTATGATAAACGAAATTAGTGCTTAGCAAACTGATACATGTTTTGGCTAATCATCTAGGAATTCCTCAAAATATTAGCTCAGAACAACTTATTGGCTTCCATGAAAGTTCGAACTTCGTCGACGGCATGACAGTGGTTGGCTGAAGTTCAGTTTCTACGTTTTTTGTTTTTAATTTGAAGCGCGAATACAGGCCGGTCTCCTATTAGGAAAAGTCTCCCACATAAAGAAGACAGACCTTTATCACAGTTTTTGCACAATACGACAAAGCCAGGCACCTGCCAATTCTCTCTTATTGAAGACCGATAACCGCATCAACGTAACACTAAAGAAGAATAACCCTGGCAGCATAAATGCGTTAGGCCACACATATAACACACACGCAAAACGTTCCTTCATGCACACAATTCGTTAGACATTTAACAGAAGAATGTGCACGATGTTCGTATACGGTAAAGTAGTAATTAGTCTCATTGAAGAGGAAATGCGGCGATGAAATGCCATTTTATCTGGCAATAATTGGAAAAAATGGTCTGAGGCAACGACAAAGTAAATAGTGAAGTAATTTTCAACGACCATGACACTAAAGCTGTAATGCTTTAAATGTGAGGGATCAAGTTAAAAAAAAAATGTCAAAAACACAATTTAAAAGGGGAAAAAATACTCTTGATAAGATTAAGTTTGCGCTTTTTAAATTAAAGCAAATTCGTTTCCCTTTACTTCTATATTATCACTAAGATATTGGGGATGTGTTGCACACCACGTGAGTCCTCGAGGGCAAAGATTTTCCGTGAACCGTATTTAACACGCGCTGCAGGGTTAGATGGGAGTAGCTGAACATATTGAGATGAAATATATTTTCACAGAATTTTTGTTCAGTTCGTAGTAACGAATTGAAATTTCAGAAATTTACGATGAATCATGAAAATTTAATATAATGAGTCATGAAACATGCAACACATATATTGCTAGGGAATGTTTCGCGTAATATTTGTTCTATCCAAAGCAAAAGAAAATCAAAGTGATATTTTGATGAAAGGCATGTGGATTCTCGGAAGCATTAATTCACGCAAATATACTCAAACTTTCGGAAAGAATTTCTAAAAAATCTGAATATCAATATGTGCATGAATAAATCATTACCTATATCTAAGGTAAATGTTCGCGTTACCTTCTTTCCGGAGGCACGTGGTACTTTGTCATTTATATCCTCCGAATTTGATCCGAATCAAATATCGTTTTCAAAATGCACCCCTGAATTATTATTGCAAGATGAAACAAAGTTGTCTATGCGTGGTATGAAAAGAACTAATTTGAAAAAAAAAACCTTCATTGAAATTCTTCTGTTTTATATACACGAATTTTATATACACGAATTTTATATACACTGTTTTATATACAGTCTTTTCCCCTGAATTAATTATTAAGGATATGAAATATTCAAATATTTCTCTAATGTCTTATAGCGAAACATAGATGGCATAAAGGTCGACATTTATATTCTATAGAAAGCGAATAATTTTTTAACAATAAATTCAAAGTAATTCCAGTGATGCCGAAGTTTTTATGAGTTCGAAACCGATTCGATGTTCTCGTTAGAATCGCTACCTTCGACTGTTCTATTAGAGTGCCTGGCCTCTAGAATTTCCACATGTCTTTCATCATTGGGATCAGAATGATCTCTAGAAATAAGCATTGGGGCCATGATCCTTATGTTTAATCAAATGGGAATGTAACAGTTTAAAAAATGAAATTTAGAAAAGGCGATTTTCTACTAATTTCTATTTAGAAGAATTTTTTTTTATTATTTTTTATTTCTCTTGAGGATTGACATTAGGCAATGTTCAGTACTGCTTGTATTATATGTTTATTCCCCTTCTGTTATCATCAATGATTTGTTTTCCATGTGTCAAACTCTTGTCACTTCTCGCATAGTCGTGAAATTTTCTTTGTTCTTACTTGGCAATTGCGGATCATCCTTAATTCAATTATTTATGAAACATTTTTTCTCAATTTTATCCACATACTTTTCTATAGGGTAATTCTAAATTCATGGAACAAACTTCAAGGGGTGATAGAAAACTACTGAACAAGCTTTTTTGGCCATAGAATGTGCTGTCGAATCGCAGTAGCAAAGGCGATAGAGGGTGTTTTCAGAGACTGTACTTCACTAAAAAATATATCATGTTTTTCGACGGATTTGGTGAGATGTGTCCTATCGGATTGGATTGAAATTTGTTTTTTATTAGTTCAAGGACCATCAAGATCATGCTGCGGCAAACAATGATCAAGAGGTATAATGACTTGCAGCAGAATTTGCGTACCCAGGTTGCCCCATGAGAGGGCCTACCACATTACAATACCCGGAACCGTCGAATGATTGCAGGTTGCACTTGTTGCAGGAAATTCGTCAGAAAAATAATATTTTCTTTCGGTGAAGTGCTGTTTTGTGAACTCTTCACGTACACCCACTACAGCCTTCGCTATTCCTATTCGACGGCACATTCTATGATCAACAATGCTTGTTTAGGTGTCTCATATTACCTCTTAAAGTTTGCCCCATAAATTTAGAATCACCCTGTTATTCCCAGAAGAATATAAAGAAGAAACTTATATGTACACAAGTATTCATTATTCAAATAATTGCTAACATTTACAAAACGTATTTTTCTTTGCATGCAATAAATCATTCGTTTTCGAATATGAAACATATTTCATGTGCATTTGTCATCAATTTACATACAATAAAAAATAAATTACAATCACTTGTATTAGCTCTAAAAAAACCAAAACATCTTACATCATTGTTAACTTCAAAAAACCATTCACATAGTTAATCAGCACACTTTTTTCTTGAATAAATGCTCATAAATTAAGATATTTTATGCTAAACATTAATCATATATTAATTCCCAACATATTCTTAGAAAACAACCTTCTTCCAACAATGGCACTCACGGTTCCATCAGTCTCTTCCCCATTGCTTATTACTCACTAAAACTTCGTTTGATAATGAGATGTTAATAGTTCTTTGGCTTTACACACATAATGCTTCCTTTCATATTTATAATTGTTAATATCTTTGAGGCGATGAATGTTGAAATTTGGGTATCGTAATCTTTTCCCCTAGAAGGCGCTAACATAAAAATATAATCAAATCTGCAAAAATTTTATTCTTCATGTAACAGTAATAATGACATCTGGATACATAATTTTGTAATCTAATTACATATATGCATAATCTATGTATGAACTTGATTATTTATATTCCATGCAAAAATTAAAATGACAGCTTTTGAGAGAGAAAAATAGTTTTTACTGTAATTTAAAAGAAACAGGTAATATATATGAGTGAATGAAATTTTTAAAATAAAAAAATCAAGTATGACTTTTTGTAATTGTCTGTTATTCTTAGTCATATACATGTGAATGAAATGAAAAAAAAAACCCTAACATTTTCAGTGCAGAAAAGAATTAAAAACCCATCAGGCAAGTGATTAGTTAATTTCATTACCATTGCGATTCCATTTCCACTTCCACTATGACATATTTAGAATTTAGGATTAGGATTCTGTTTCGAGGTAGTTTTTTTCGGTTTCGATATTCACTCAGTGAGAAAAAAAGTATATTTTGTTTTTCATCGCCATCTGCTGTTACTTTGGATACTACTTTCTATTTAACACATATAGATTTTGGTTTTTATTTTGGATATTTTTTTCTTTTCCATCGTTTCAGAAATCAATTTCTCAGTAATTTATAGAATACTTTCTAATTTTTATGTGAGTCATACCCACTTATTAAATAAATTGTGATGGATATCAGCTAATACAATGTCTATTCTGTTTTCATTAGCGTAAACCATTAAAATTACGGTTTAAACTAATGTTCGGTTCCCGTGGCAATATGTTTCTTATAGTGCTTATATATTATGTTTTGAATGCAGCATGTTGGAAACAGAGCTGGACAAATTTATTGCGCGACGTGCCAGGACATGTTGAAATTTTGACCGAACACTCGTTCTTTTATATGCCTATGCGTTCGCTTCGTCGGATGTATATGTTATAGCATATACCAGGGGTCTTGAACGCATGCTCCTCGGTCTAAATGTGGTCCTCGTAGCATTTCATCTTGACTGACCCGCTAAACATTTTTGGAAAATGGCTAAAAATATCGAAAGGCGATTTGATTGAGGACCCGCAGACCTGAGACTTGTGAAATACAAAATTCCTACTTTCACCGGTAACGCTATGCATTTGATAAGTTACCACGGTCGTTTTAACAAGGTGGGAGACCCCGACACCCAAACGAGTTTTGGATTTCTGGTTTTATATATTTCAATATTTCAGAGCAGAAAATCGTCAATAACAGACCCCGCAATATTATCATAATCAGCCCATAGTGATAAGTTTAAATTCCCATACACATTTGCAGGAAGTCTAAAATGATACTTCACTGGCAGATCACTATTGAAAACCGGATAAAATTTTGAAATGCAGAAAAAAAAAAAAGGTTTAGAAATACAAAGGTTGCGCACTTGTAAGAGTGCGTGCACATTATCGCGCGGAGCCAATAGAAAAACACCATAACCATCTGACGGTTACTCTGTTTTGCAGGTTAACGACGAAGCTGCTTCAATAAACCTTTTTTTCGATCTGCGTGAGACAGGTGTGGTGGATGAGGTGAGGACCTTTCCACACAACAACACTTCCTGTAAAGTATTCAATATTTTAGCAGATAATCAGCACGCAATGATCTACATGTGTCCAAAATAAGAACCTAGAGGGTGTCAAATATACAAGATAGAAAGTTGTCAAAGATATAGAGAGTATTGTGGACATTCTATGCGCTGGTTAAATTTAAAACCGTCCAATTTAGGGAGGTATCTGGGACATACAGGTGGCCGAGTTGACACTGTTATACTGTAGATATACATAGCATGCCAGTGTCATTTATCGGTGATTCTTTCGCAACTATTTTATCTTATTGATTCTTTAACTGATGGGAGTATGTTTTTCCCTTGGCACAAGAGGAAAGCTTTCTTTTTTTTTTCTGTAACAATTGAGAATTTATTTATATTTCTAATAAGAAAAATATAGATGACACTCAGATTATATATCGTATAGAATCGAAAAACGTGGGAAAGTGAGTGCATACAATTCAGTGAAACTTGTGAGAAGGAAATAGAGCAAGGAAACAAATATAGAACGCACGCATATATACGCGCACACCATCTAACCATCATTTTGAGAATTGCATCTCGAGAAATATATTACAATTACAGTAACTCTCGATGATTGAACAGGCCATTAAGCCATCATCTAGAGGCGATGGGAGAGGTTTAAGGGTTGGTAAAAAAACACAAAAAAAAACCAGATGAGACAATTCTTAGATTATATTCGTCCAAACCAGAGAACATAATTTTTTATTATCATTTTCTTCTTCAAAGTTTCAACGATCTTTTTACGCACATTGTATATATTAAATTATGCACTACATCAAATTTAACATTACTGCCGATTCCGAAATAACTTCATAGACTAATAGTTTTCTAATTATGAAGAGAAATTAACACTTAATTTTGCAAGAACATTATGTGCTTTCATAATATTTAATATATTAATTTTTTCTTGAAAACTCTGAGATTTTCTGTAATTCTGACTTTTGGGAATGGTACTCATGTAATGTTTTGTCAATTAAACAAAATGTATTTCTTTCCAAAGACTTATTTTTATATTTTTCAGACTTATCTTAGAAAGTAAGCTAAATTTAAAGTAACATTAAAAAAAAATATCTAATTGTTTTGTAGATTAATTTGTAGAGTGGAAAGGGGTTACGATGTTGATGAGGTAGAAAATATGCCAAGTGCAGAAATAGGAAATTTCTTTCATTCCTCCTTATGCAGATACACGCATTGATATAAGAATACGTGTGTGGGAGAGTCCGCGAGGTAATAAATGCCACTTATATCGGATATAACATTGTTCTTCGCTCGGACGACAGCTGTTATCGCTCATCTTGGAAAACGTCTTCAATGTTTCTGGACCCCTGCCAACGTGACTTCTTTGTTATTCTCAGCGAATGCGAGTTTCCTCATAAGACGCCGGAGAGTTCTTGCGGATGGTATACGAGGAGAGTATGTATACGGGTGCAGTAGACATATAAATATCTTTGTCATTTAGTAAAAAAAAAGCCAGGCTGAACAATTTCGGGCATGTTTCATACAGAGAAGGTCAGATCTCGGAACGGGACTATTTACAGAAATGTTCTTCTTTCTTAAATATTCAGTTGAATATTTAGGAAAGGATTCCAATTTTGCATGTAAAGAACATTTACACGCAAATATTTCCAATTTTTATACATCGAAATACGCTATGTATTTCTTATCATGTTGTTTCGACTTTCCCCGATAAGAATCAAAGTGAAAGTAGAAACTTTCGTTTATTCGTGGAAACTCAACTTTATAAAAATAATATGGCTACAACCATTGTAATGGTTAATAACCATAAAAAATGGTTATAAACTTTTATCATGCTGGATGATGAGAAACTTCAACTCACAAAGAAAGGGTCCCACGGTAGCGTCTTCAAAAAGTTTTGAAAAAAATATTACCACTTATATTACTCATTTAAATGTGCACAAAAGTGTAGAAAAATCCGGCAGAATATGTTATCGTGGATCACTAGTAAAAGAAAAACGTAAATATAAATATTTTGAATGTCAATAGAGGCCGAGAATGACTTCAACAATCCCGCAACCCTATAGCGTTTCAGTGACGTCATTCGAACAACATACCGTACAGCCAACACAATCTATAGAAGAAGGCCTCCGCGCGAAGCTCATGACGTCACGGAAGAAGTTATTTCACGTATAGTCATTGGATACACTTTGGCCTTTCAAGACCGGACACACCCCGCTTCCCATCTCGTAGAGATATCGAAGCGTTTTTGAAAAATGGGTGTATCCGGAAAGCAGGAATAGCGGGGAATGAAACTACGGACAGATTGGCCAAAGAGGCTCTTAATCTCACAACGGAAGAACAACTCTTGCTACCACGCAGTCACATCAAACAGGTGCTGAAAAATGGCCTGTTACAAAAGTGGCAACTGCTATAGGACAAGAATGCACATAAAACTGCCTACACGATATAGAAATGCGTCCGTTGGAATGGTATCATTTGGTCCATATACTGTAGAAACGCATGCGTCGGCCTGCTATATGCAATGGCTGAATGAATGAACGCCAGAACTTTGCCACTGGACTTATCCCGTTGCCGAGATCTCTTCCAGCCCAGCTTCGTGGCAGAGTCTGGAACACTTTATTTAGTGTCAAAAAAAAAAAAAAAAAAACACAAAATTTTTTACAACATATCCCCCGGACAATTGGGTACAGTCGCGATTAACAAATGTTGGAGAAGTTTCGGGGTTTAGTTAAGATGAATGTGCACATATTAGGATGGAGGTATGGTTTAAAAGTAATTGAGTGCCCCCCCCCCCCCAGCCATCTCATCTGTTATCTTACACTTGCCATATTATATACACAGGATACGAAAAGAAAAAGAAATGAGAATCTTATCGTGAAATAATATATATATGTATCCATCCGAGCGAGTCATCTCGCTTAACACCTTATTGGTGAGCAAATAGGTTTAATAACTTGCGACTAGAAGCCAGTATATGCAAAGGCTGCAGGTGAAATAACTTCTTCAGTGACGTCACGAGCTTCTCGCGCTGGCCTTCTGCTATAAATGGTGTTGGTACAGCACATACGAAGAAGAAAAGAAGAGAGATCGACTACTTTTTACAGAAATGAGAAACTGGAGGGGGAAAATAAAAAAAGGTTCCTTATAGATATCGCCAAGAAGGGCAAGAGGCGACATGTAGCCAACTGTTAATGAACATCTTCCTATGTAAATATGCAAATTCTGATATTCATGTTTGCAATAATTTCACCCCCCCCCCTCCCCTGCACCGGCTATGACGTCATACTTTTCTTTCGCATTTTTCTCGAAACTATGGGTCGTACGGGTACAGTTCTTTGGCATATTTTATGTTTTCCAAGCGAAGGAATCTGGGAGTTCGGCGGTCTTCATGGGTCACCCTGTATATCGGCAGTATAAGCGGATACAGATTTCTCGTACGGAGGGCAGGGGGTGGAACACCGAGGGTGTCTATAACCACAGAGTAATAATACTATATCTTAATCTTTATATCTTAAGTCTATGTCTATAACGAACGCAAAGAGGGGAGGGCGAATGTCAAGCTCCAACTTTCCGCATATGCCAACAATACAATTTTTCACTGAACGAAGGAGACAATCGTCTCCATCAGTTTTCCCTGTATGCGCCCATGATAGGCAGTGGCTGTGTATGCTCGCTACAGTGGTGGTCGGCTGAAGTTGTTTTTCTGTGTTTTCTATTTCCGAGGTGCAAATGCCGGACGATCTCTCAGTTAAAAAGTCTCGCCACAGAGAGCAGCAGGCCTCTATAACGACACAATTATTCCAGCACCACTTTTCATTCACAGATAGAAAAACTGATAGCAGATGGTGACAATTCACATAACATGCATTATATGGAAACTTACTTCACGTCAGGTTCACTACCCTTATGTTCCAACATGCACCAATTCGTTAGAAATTCCTCAGTGGAATGAGGCTCTTGTGCATGTGTGGTTTAGATGCGGTGGGTGGCAATGTATGGCGATGAAATGCATAATATTGACATCAAAAAACATAAATGTGTGTTTGGACAAGCAGAAGAAAAAATAAATATTTAGTTATTCACACAAAAGGCATGGACGAGCATACGTATGACAGAATGAAATATTCCCTGCTATGCGAGATATAAGATTTAGTCATCAAATAATTAGTTATGTGTCGAAAAACAGACAAATATTATTTAATTCTACTTTGAGGATATGTATATGAAGAATATCATTTTTTTATTTACTTCACAAATACAAACATGTAATACACAAATTCAGACATGTGTTTCACACAAACAAACATATAATACACAAAACATAAACTAAAGAGCCAAAAAAACTGGTAAGAGCATGCGTATGCAAATAAAGAGATATGGAACCAATCAGAGTACGGCGCTGCGGTCGGAAACCCCTATATAACACAACAAGTGTCTGGTATAGTTGTTAGATCGGTTACTGCTGCTACAATGGCAGGTTATGGAGATTTAAGTGAGTTTGAACGTGGTGTTATAGTCGGCGCACCAGAGATGGGACATAGCATCTGCGAGGTAGCGATGAAATTTGGATTTTCACGTACGACAATTTCACGAGTGTACCGTGAATATCGGGAATCCGGTAAAAAATTAAATCTACGACATCGCTGCGGTCGGAAAAAGATCATGCAAGAACGGGACCAACGACGACTGACAAGAATCGTTAAACGTGACAGACGTGCAAATTGCGTCAGATTTCAATGCTGGGCCACCAACAAGTGTCAGCGTGCGAACCATTCAAAGAAACATCATCGATATGGGCTTTCGGAGCCGAAGGCCCACTCGTGTACCCTTGATGACTGCACGACACAAACCTTTACGCCTCGCCTGGGCCCGACAACACCGACATTGGACTGTTGAGGACTGGAAACACGTTGCCTGGTCTGACGAGTCTCGGTTCCAATTTCTTCGAGCTGATGGACGTGTACAGGTATGGAGACAACCTCATGAATTCATGGACCCTACATGTCAACAGGGGACTGTTCAAGCTGGTGGAGGCTCTGTGATGGCATGTGGCGTGTGCAGTTGGCGTGATATGGGACCCCTGATACGTGTCTAGATACGATTCTGACAGGTGACAGGTACGTAAGCATCCTGTCTGATCACCTGCAGCCATTTATGTCCATTGCGCATTCCTACGGACTTGGACAATTTCAGCAGGACAATGCGACACCCCACACGTCCATAATTGCTACAAAGTGGCTCCAGGAACACTTTTCTGACTTCAGACACTTCCGCTCGCCACCAAAATCCCCAGACATGCACATTATTGAACATATCTGGGATGCCTTGCAACGTGCTGTTCAGAAGAGATCTCCACCGCCTCTTACTCCTACGGATTTATGGTCAGCCCTGCAGGATTCATGGTGTCAATTACCTCCAGCACTACTTCAGACATTAGTCAAGGCCATGCCACGTCGTGGTGCGGCACTTCTGCGTGCTCGCGGGGCCCTTCACTATATTAGGGAGGTAACCAGTTTTTTTGGCTCTTCAGTGTACATGGACACATATTAGAAACAAGCACTTTGTAGCCTCAGGGGACTGAAAAGTGCTTCCAGCAGGCCTAAAAAAAATAAGCTATAGAACTTTTTTTTGCAACAGCATTATTATATATACAGTATTATTGTGAAGTTCTTCATTGATTGCTTTTATACAGGAATCACATTTGATTCCTCGCTGAAACAACACCGTTTGGTATTTGAAATTATTAGATATAATACGGAATTAGTCTTTATTTTAAGATATGTATATAGATAGAAACCGCACAATCCATTGAGCAAGAAACTGCTCTGCGAAATGTAAAATAATCATTTATTCCGCAGTGTAATTTTAATCACCGAACCGATCTGAGATCCAGGTGCTTCCGATGATTAATCCGACATTTATACGGCTCCTTCCATTCAAGTTCGTAATTAGATCAAGCCTCTTGTTTTACATTCGTCTCGATTTATAACTGATTAACGAAGCGATATGTGTCTGCTAATGTTAAATAAGCACGATTTACCTTTAACGATATGAAGGGAGATAAATTAATTCTTTTCAAAAAGAAACTTTTGTTCTCGTGAGAATAAATTAATTTTATGCGAAGTCGCTGTGTTTACGATACTTAGAAAAATTAATTCTACCGTATTTACTTCAAAGAATTTCATTACAGTTTTTAATACGCGTACTTTAGGGGATTGTGAACAACAACTGCACTCACACAAGAATGAACTGAATATAATGAACTTATGACTAATCTGAAATCGTGTAATTATAATTCACTTGAGTAGTTTGTAATATAAAATATATATAGGCTGCGCCTCTATTTTTTAATGCGATTGTTATTCGATCATTTTTGTCTTACTGTGGTTATTTTGTAGACATGATTGATAATATCGAAGTATATCCATCGTGCATAGTTAATATCCGATGGCACAACGGGCAATTTAAATAACATAAATGTAATCCCTGCTCGTTCCAGGTACATAATTGTATCATAATTTTAGAGAAGAATATGTCTGTCCTCCGTCTTTATGATAGAGCAGTCGCCCGGACTGTGAGAGGTTAGTGGTTCGATTTTCCCCGGAGAGGAATGTGAATTTTCTTTCCGAAATTCATCTTCTTTTGGCTCCAGTCCATGTATTTTGTATAACTGTTGTTGTTATACTGAAATTTAATAGTTGGTGACAACAAAACTACCCCAGCTAATGCACCAATGAACCAGGGGTTCATTCCGAACGAAAATATGCAGAATATTAGAATACATTTTTATGAAATACACGAATCTTAGTTTCATCAGAAAATCAATCAGAATGTAGATTTAAGCCCGTATTACACTATAGAATTTCTAGAAAGTTTCTTATAAAACTTTAAAAATACCAAAAAACTAGATGTCGGTAGTTCAGGATATAGTAAAAAGAAACTTGCAGAGTTTTTCTACTTGATATATTTGTATGAACTCTAGCAAAAATTTATAATTGCAGGTGGAGGTTCCGCTCTGAACGAAACACTGAATGGAACAAACATTATTACTGTACTCATTCTCGTTTGATTTAAAAAAATTTTTGAAACTAGTTTTCATAGAGTATCATAAATATGATGCATAATGTAATAAGGGGAAATACATTACCATATACAAGCTACGCTTGCCTATCCATGAGTTTCATGGAGATAAACCTAAATAATAAATATAAAACATTTCTTAAATACATGATTATTTAATATGTATGTTTCGGCGCAAATAAAATACTCGTGGAGTATAAGCAAAGAAATCACTACAAACTGGAAAAATGTGAGTCGCCAAGGGAAAAGACAACGACCGCGAACAAAAGAAAAGAGAACTATATTTCATTCGTATCTTTGTATTTATACCATTAATTTCCCACGGCTCTCAGAAACCAGTTCACATCACTGATGTCGGTATTATTTTGAAATAATTACAACAAGCGGCAGCCTTCTGGGAAAGTATTATGAAGTATTTTTCCTAGTGTATTCAGTCTGATTAAATTATGCTGAATTTCAAAGCTGCATGTTACAACAGAAATTCCACAAGCCAAAGCTTGCTTGAAATGAAAAATCTCTGCTATGTACATAGTATCTAGTACGGATTTAATTAGTGTCAAGACTTGGATTAAATAGCTAATTGAGACAAACTATTATTTAAACGAAACGAGTGTGTGCAGTTTATGATTAGAGTTCCAGATTGTTGTTTTTTGTTTAGAATCGGATTGGAAGTAATTCAAACTAATCATTCTGGTCATTCAAACTAATCATTCTGGTCATTCAAACTAATCATTCTGGTCATTCAAACTAATCATTCTGGTCATTCAAACTAATCATTCTGGTCATTCAAACTAATCATTCCGGTCATTCAAACTGACCATACTATTTTCTTATCTTTTCTTAATTTTCGCAGTTTCTTCTTTATTTTTATTTTTTACAAGGAACTTTATAACGTTTGTTTTGGCCTCAGATTCTGTTACTAGTATTAATAATTGAATACGATGATATAACTAGAGCTCTGATGATTATCACCTAAAAATATCAAAAATATGGAAGTACGAGGTATCTATGACCTAAAAAACATGAAAGTACGACCTTAAAATTAAAATATTTGACCATATAATTTCCCGAAAACAAAAAAAACATAAATTTTACTTAAAATTATCATTTTAATTAAAATTCTCTCACCAGTTTCAAACGCAATCTGCATTCAAATACATCAATTCTTTCCATTTTTTATGAACTTTTAAACTATTAATGAATTTATGAGGAAACCCTGTAGATAGCAGCGAAGTTCCCTTTGGCCTTAGAGCAAATGCTATCTGCCCTTTTGAGGTCCAATCGTTCTATCGAAATGTAAGATATTGACCGATTACATAGAATTGCATAATTTATCCACCCTTGACCACCAGGCTATATTTCGCAGGTGTGCGGCTGTATACCCGGCTGTGTTAAGGAAAATGTTTGTGACTCACTTTTCTTATACGACTTAATGTCATTGTAAATATATTTAATTTTTGGATACGCTCTTCGTATAATCACTTTTCTTTATATAATCACATACGAGTATATTGAAAATTTTGAGGAGCAATGATTTGTCGATTATTTTGTTTTAGGGCAGTACGAATATAATTCATCGGTAATACCATCAATCATAAGAATTCATTGATATGAAATGTCAAAAGCCGTAACTTTGCATCAATCATTTCAACCAAAGTGATGTCACCTTTCACATTTATCATGACCAAGCATATAGGTCTCAATCGCAACAATGTCATTTTTCACTTATAGAAATCACAGAAAATTTTATCTTCAAAGCAATTTTATTCGAACATTTTATACAGAGACTTGAAGGAAAAATATGATTCGTTGAAGCGTCTTTTTATTTTCCTGAAAATCAATGCTATTCAATGTTGCAAAAGTGCTCTCGATATAAATATTTCCGGTATCTTCACAAACTTTAACGACAGTAATCGCACAAAATCGTGGCATTTTTTTTTTTATGTTGTTAAAGACACAAACACTAGATATCGGATATTTGCATCCTGTTTAAGGAAAACTTTCTTCTTCGCAGTGCAAGAGGAAATTGTTTGAAAAACGGATCTTTGTCTCTTTCCTCCTGTTTTATTTATTTATTTTTCCAGATATTTGGACCTGGAATCGTTCAAATGAAACGTGAATGTGTCTCTTTCTCTAGAAAACTAGTCTTTATATATATACACACAAAAAAAAAATTGAAATAAGAAGAGAGACCAAAACTCGTGATCCTTGAGCTAAAATCTCAGATTCTTTCCCTTCACCCGTTGCTATTGTTCGTTTTCTACCAGAAAAATTGCGGCACTTATCTTTTCTTCTGAAAAGAAGTCAGATCCAGAGCCGTAAATTTCCACTTGCTCTCTCCACTATTTTCTCTTTTTTTACGCGCAATGGTTAAAAGAATTTTTCTGACAGGTCTTTCAAGAAGAGTTTAAAGTAAAATCAGGCATTTTTGAATGGACTTTATCTTTTCATGAATTTATTTCGCTCGACGTTAACCGTTGTTCCGGGATTTGTCATGGAATTCTAAGATGACATAAACTATGGGCGGATAAAAATGTATTCAGATTCAAAAACATTATTTATTGTCTTTTATTTTCAAAATCAAAATGAATTTTAAAAAACAAAAAAAAATTCATAGATGCGATTGAAAAATCAAAAAAGAAAAAAAAAAAACTGCAGCAGTTATGCGTTCAAATGAATATAAATACTTTTTTAATGTAGTTTTAAAATGATTTATTTTTGAATTTTGTTCCGTAATGACCGTGACTCTGAGGCTTCTAACTTGAGTCGCGAATGCAAGCCAATCTTCCAGTTGAGGGAGTGAGGGGGGGGGGCAGAGATCAACAGGCCTACAACGATACAATTATTCAATCATTACCCTTCTCTCACAAGTAAGAGGTCGTTCAAGTATTACGTCATCATCGATGGGGGGCGGGTGGTTTCCGATTTGCTGACTTTTGATGACAAGGGGGGGGGTTGAATAATGCTTACGTCATCAACCACCCTTTATGAAAACGGACAGAGCTGATGACGAAATTTTGCTGACAAGGGGGGGGGGAGGGGGTCAAAAATGGCTAAAAATTTGCCTACGTAATACTTCAACGGCTCTAAAAACACTGACGGCAGATGGCACTACAAATAACAGGCGATACACAGAAACATACTTCAAGTTAGGCTTCACACATTACTATGTATAATTAACAAGCGTCTTGGTAAGTTTGATCAATTTATCACTCTCACCGGCGAATATGCATAGATACCCAAGAATCGTTGGAAAATTCGATACATATTTGAAATGTATCGCTTTTATTTGTGATTATGCATGATACCCTAGTGTAATTCGTAATTTTGATAAATGTTGAAAGATATTACATATACGTCCAGTGCAAGGATTTCCAAAGTAAAATTTCTCGCTGAACCCTTGATCATAATGAGACTGTTCTACGTAACTCAAACGCATTTTTGAACATTTATCCAAAAAAGGGTCCCCACTGCCGCCTCAAAAGCGTCATTCATCGAGGGCAAATGAAAGAGGAATATGCATATTTGTTGTCATAAATCACAGAGCCAGATCTTATTGTGGAATCCCCTATGCAACTGAGGTCCCACATGACCTCCCACATATGGGTTTGAGACTGACATAGCTCCAACCGAAGGGCCCAAGACGAGTCTCATATTTTTTTTGTTTTTCACACTATAAATGCATAATAGAGGAGACCCACCAAAGATCATAGCCTCGGGATCCTATTACTACTAATACTTAACCGTGCATGTGCACTTTCCTCCACGGAATTTCTAATTAATCAGTGCATGCCTGAATGTGCATGTACGTGTTGTGAACGTAACGTGAAATTTATGTGTCAAGCTTTCATGTATAGTGCTGCCATATCAATTTCTCTAACTATCAGTAAAGTGTTATGATTTAATGTACGTTGTAGACATGTTGCTCTCTGTGACGAATCAATCCAAGTCATTTCCCGGATGAAGGACTGGACGCTGTCGTGTTCTTTATTATGCATGTATGAATTAAATACGTGCCCACACGACACAAGATATTTTCTTACAAGTCAGGGATGACTCATCTGGTCAAATGTGATATCACATTGATAAATGGTAAGGCCGTCAGAGCTAGACAGTATGAGATTTCTCAACGACAAGAAGTTGTTTTTTAAAAATCGAAAATCAACGAATGCCCAATTTGAAAATCATTGAAGCAATGGAAACAGATTACACCTGGCAGATTACAATCAGTTCAAAGGCTCAAAGAGCTGCCACATTTGTTACCAGTTTCGGTACGAACAGGCCACTACGTATGCCATTTGGTCTGAAAAATACTTCATTTTTCTTTAGTAAACTTATGGCAGAATTCCAAAGTGAATACGAACATTGGAGGGAATACGAATACGATTACGAGTAAGCACCAGTCTATCTTTTGTTCAATTCTTTGGAATTTTGCGGAAATGTCCCGTGCAATATTGAGACCAAGCTTCACATGTATCATGTGTCTGATTCTAAATATGATTAGTCTGATTCTATTTTCTTTAATAATGGACATTCAATCATCGACATCCCCAATCTTTATATACATCACTACAATACCTTTGTTATCGAATCGCTTGAACTTTTTTATGCAAGTAATCTAACTGGAATGTAATCTATTCTTTCCTATTTCCTCAAAAATCACAGGCTACCACTTTTGGAGGATACTTTCATTAGGGAGGGAAAAATACATTTCAATGAAAGAACGAGGGAGAACAAAAACATATATATTGGACAGTTTAACGAAAGGTGTATCTCAACTAAATGTTGAAAAAACTCAGAACAAAAAAACTAGCTCTGAATTCAATGGCATGTTACCGGTTAAGGATTTTTTTTAAAAATTGTATGTTTCACGGTAACAGAGAAATTCATAATTTAAAACTTCACTCACATCTGAGGTTTTAACTGGTTCACTGCGTCTTCGCTTCAGATCAATGACCTCCTGGTTTCTATGGGCTGTTCTCACCGCAAGCAGAGTTTCTGTCTCTGCATAATCAATCTTGTGGTTGAGGCTATAAACAAATGATTCACAAATAATCTTATTCATATTAACAATATAATAATCGTTTATTGAGAAGAAAAGAAAAACATAATTTACTTACATTACTTACATATACAATATAATATATATATATATATATATATATAAGACGACGGCTATTAATGGCTGTTACGGTTAAGGATTCATTTGTATAAGATTTGATCAAGTGCGTGTGCGTTGCGAGATATATTGATACATGTTACGATATATGGAGAAACGCTTCCATATGCTTTTTATCACAGCGGCGTGTCTTGCCCTCACCACGTTTATGTGCTGAGCAAACTGGGACTGCGTATTGCGTATGGACTACAGCATTCCTTTATGATACTGTGTTTAAGCAGTTCCTCAATTTGTGAATTAATCTCTTGCTCATCAACACTAGATTCTCTGTAAGGTCTGAGTAAGATCGGAAGTTCAAAGGTAAGAAACACTCGCTGGGGTTCCATCATCACACAACCAACATCACATTTACCCTTTGAAAAAATATGTGTGTGTAATTATGTAATAAATTTACAACATTAGGAGAATGACATGCCACTTCGGTAAGGTGTAAAGACATTGGATTGCGCTCAGGTTTTTGTGTGAAAAGTTCATTTTCATTCTGGTATAATTTCATGGTTGGACAATCAATAATAATTTGAAATTCTTTCTGTTGTTGTATTCCATAAGGCAAATCATTATCAATGTAAAAAATTCGCAGGTTTGTTAATGACACTTGTGTGATAATTATATGCAATAGTTTTTTTTCACTCAATGGAATCGTAGCATTGGTTTGATTGACATTCAACTGTACGCGGTTTACTTCTTCATGATTAAGTTTCGAAGCAATCTTTTTGGGTAAAATAGAAATCGTGGATCCGCAATCCACCACCATAGGAATTTGCTTATTATCGTTCGTGTGTGCATACACAAGGAGGAAAGAAGAGGTATATTTATTTATATTATTACATACATAAGTTCTTTTAATATCAAGCATATTTCTTTGAAATATTAAATCTATATTGCAATTTGTAATTAAGATAGTAAAATTTAAAAATTCGGCAGGGTGGTAAAATAGCAAAAAAAAATTTCGACGGAAAAAAGTTAAATTTTCCTTACTTTTTTCATTTCCTCTTCTCTTCTAGATAAGCTGAAAGTAATCATCTTCACACTGGGTGAGCCGCAAGCCACATCATTGGAACCAATGAGCCAAACCACGTCTGGATATGAATCCACCTGGGGCAAACTATTTCTTCATGTTGGCATATCCAACCCGGCGATCTAACAGCTCTGTAAATTCCCTTTTTTCATATGTGTTCTTCTGAAAAGCAATCGAGTGATTGTTCATATTTATTGGAATTAGTGTAGCATCAAAATACGAATACAAAGGCTACCACGGACAAAATTACCCAACGAGGTGGTTGGAAAAAGATGCCCATAAAAGAAAGTATAGATGTTGGATATTTATCTAAACTATATCAAAAATACAGCAACCTGATTAATGCAATAAAAAAAACAATAATTATGATAAAATATAATATACTGCCCTAAAAGAAATGGTTTTTTTATCAAGTAGTGATAGCATCTCGATTTATCCCAATATGTTTATCGTACTCTTTTTTGAATGTGCCAATTGTGCTAGAATACAATTGGCAATACGCGTTCGATACCCAATTCGTCCTTGTCGGATAACTTTCCTGATACAGGGGTTCAACAGAAACGGCGACATGACCGCAGAAAAAATTGCTACCGAAGGGAGTTCCCCCTTCGAGGGGTTAGCGTACGATCCTCTCGATGAGTATAAAAAAAAATCAGCCGTTCGGAATCGGCATTGAATGGTAGGTCCCGGTATAATTAGCCGTCACGTGCAGAAAATTGACAGTGATGACAAAAATGATCAATAATCAAATTATCCATTATCATAAAATAACGCAATGTTACGTTGGTATAAAATATGACATAAAATGCTAATATTTGAAGGAGGAAAAAAAAGTTTGAAAGAGCTAGGCCTATATCTATATTTCTAATTTAATATTATATGGCGACCCATAAATTTACAAATAGTTCAAACATTTATAAAATTTAGAGGAAAAACTAAGTTTGAATCCAAAAAAAATTTATTTCATGAAGGATATTTCATTTGGAACAGAAAAACGTAGTTTAAATTTTTTCGATAGATGGCTGTGCAAAAAAAGCAAATCGCTGGAAATATACAAATCAAAGTCATAAAATTCAGGGTGTGCGATTATCAGCCCATTTCTGTATTTTCGAGTCACTGGCGGTTACATAGTTTTCATTATTGGTGATAGTTGTTTCACCTCAACCATGAATACCTGAATGAAGTTTTACAAACGTTTCGTACACAGAAGAGATCGAAGAAATGGTCATGTCTAATCGCTTCTGCCAGACTGGTATCCTATGGCTTCTATCAACAAAAATTTGAACTATTTTTTTCTATACCGAAAAATCATCCTCCTGCACGAGAATAAATTTTTGCAAACCACATTCAAATTTATTTATTCCTTCAATATTCATGAACTTTTAAACTCTATTTGAGAATTTAAGAATTTATGAGACACTCTATATTCCTCTAATTCCTCTACTGTATGTTTCGCTATTTGAGAATTTATGAGACTGTATATTCCTGTACTTGTCCGAGTACTATTTATTCGTAGGATCCATTATCGCAGCTTAATTACCTAATGCCGATATATACACTGATGTATTTTTCTAATATTTCTTTCTAATTATAGAATTCAATAGTATAGAGGTTTTATTCGTTTCAAAGGCTCTTCACTCCGAATGCAGTTTTTTTTTTGGAAATTGGTTGAAAAGTGTGGATTTTTCCAAGAACAAAATCATTGGCAGACAGATAACAAATCAATTTTATACAGCAAAAAAGCATAGAAACCAGCGCATTTCTGGTTAAAACAAAACTTATTTATTTATTGAAGATTAAATAGAATAACCGACAAAGTTACACAGAGATTCGAAGCTGTTGATTTATCAAATAATTCTGAAAATATTCCAGTACAAGACAAATCGTATGAATAATACAATGCATGAGATCAACCGTGAAATTTTCATTATTCTGAGAGAGAAAAAAATGGAATCAATATTTATTTTCGTTTCACAGAGACAAACAATGCACAGGGATTCGACGTTATACGAAAAGAAAAATAATAACAGAAGCATTTTATATCTTATTGAATGAAAAATATTTTATTAAAAGAAATATCGATGGTTTTTTTTTTCTTTCAATGGGTAGATGTATGGAGGCGAAAGAAAAAAACCCATACGTTCAAAGATGTAGTCAATATTCGGAAATGCGCATCAACAATTTCTACTCGGATGTTCCGCTAAATATTGGCCCGATCAAAAGTCTATGAATAAAACATTCACTTTACATTCCCGAATTTTTCTCATTTTCCTTTGCATCTTTCTTTTTCCCCTTTTTCATTATTAAAATTCAGATTATTTTATTTGTAATTTTCTTTTTGAAGCGAAATCCGCAGAAAATGATTTCCCATACGCCATGATTAAGAAAAAGTTCTGTTTTATTACATAAATAGACTCCAAAATATTCAGTTAGGCATGAAACATTACGCGCGAAGTTGAATTCCATTATGGACATTAAACAAGCGCGGATACTATCTTCTCTGATCCATGAAGAGATTTTCAATTTTTTGGATACATAAGGGAAAATAGTTTTGTATATAGGGTGGAATTTTCTCAAGATTCTCATGCACATTATTTTTCGAAAGAGATAGAAAGTTAAGTAATATTTTTTCACCCTGTATATTTCATGAAATTCAAATCTTGTTATTTTGCAAAAATATTTCGGAACACGAACTTCGATTTTACATGCGTTTTTGTCGCACAAAAAATTTTCTTTCTTCTTCGCATCTCCCAAAATCTTTATGACATGTAAAATTCCAATTTCCATTAGTGAATTTTATATTCCGAGCGGGCTTGGTTCTAATATAAAGTGAATGTGGAAATTTATGAGCCATTACGCACAATTAGATTTAGTAATATTTGACATCCACATATTTTTATGGGCATATTGTTTCAGCCACCAGCTTAGGGAATTTGCTTGTTGTGACCTTTGTGCTTGTATTTGTATTTCTATATCGGTGAAAAAGGGATGATTTTCAGCATATCAGCCAAACTACACAGCATGTCCGAAACCGGACAGTTTGTGAAATATTCGCGTGCTGTTGCCGTATACGCGTACCGTAACTACACAAAACTTATACGGATAAAATGCACGTTGAATGCAAAAGGTGGAGATTCCCTGGTCTAAAATGTTGGCTTAGCGAAATCCACATTAAAAAAATATTGATGATCCAAAGCAAACAAATAGTGATTTCGCCCATGTTAACGAAGTTGCTTCCTTACAATCGACTTCAACTTGGAAGACGGTATCGAAAAATGGATCTTTTTCTGATTGACAAAGGGCTTCCTCTTTCGAAAAGTCGTATTTTAAATCACGCGAGATATATTAATATATTGCTGCGGTCTCCAACAGGAAGATTTACTGGTGATAACAGTATCATTATAGAAGAAATTTTATCGTGTTAATAAGATATTTAATCTACACTGAGCTAGAGAGTTTTTTTTTGCTGTTTATTGAAAAATGCATTAAAAAAAAAACAACACCATGCACTGAAAAAATTTGGAACTTATAGCAAGTAAATTAAGTTTAATGTTATAGAAATCTTCTGTTTGTACTGCTTTGTCATTTGTTTCATGGTATTTTGTTATTTGTGGCATGATGTTTTGTCAATGATTTCAAGCTGTTTTGTTAAGGTTGCGTGCTGTTCTGTCTATTATTACATGTCATTCTGTCATTTCTTTCCTGAGATGTGAAGCGCGGTATGTCCTGTCCGTATGAATATTGAATGTTATTTGTTGCATGCTATTTTGGCTATTATTTCAAGCTGTTTGCTGATTTCATCTCGTCCTAGCTTGTGCCCCAGCCTGTTTTTGTCGTGTTTTTATTCTGTGCATTCTGAGCAGATGACCTTGCTGCGTAAAGTCTCGCATAAATAATAATAACAGTCTCAATTTCTAAAATATTTATCAAAATGACTTTCAATATCATCCATACTTCTTAAAAGATGTTCATACTCGTACAATGATTAAAAAGTTATTGTAGATTATTTCATCATCAATGAGTAAACACTCCGACTTTACTCATTATGTTTTTTTTAAAATTCATTTTATTTCTAGTTCACGTGAATGCATTGTTAAATATTGTGTAAATTTTTTTTTGTTTTTTTTCACATTGATGTTACGGTATTTATTGGTTGTATATAGGTAACTTCAATGGAGAGTGCATGTTGTATAGTACAAATTATATGATGGTTTGATTTTACTTTTATTACTATTTTAATCTTTTAAATATTTTTATTTTATAACGAGTCATATTTGTATTTTTCAATTTATTAAAAAACACACTGAATGATTATTTACTCTACACTTATTTATTAATTTCGATGAAAACAACGTCTATTCTCTGATCACCTCACACCAGTCAAAGATAACATGAGAAAATAAAAATGTAGTATCTCGACATAACTACATTATTTAACTTTTCTTATATTCAAAATGAAGACGGCATTTGTACAAAAAATACCACCCGTTGGAATTCGAAAGTAAAAAAAAAAATTCAACCGGGATATATGCGAATGAATATGACTAATTTTAGAATGATAAGGAATGAATGAAGTCTCCTTTTTTCTGGATAGTGCTTTTAAGATCTTAGATTAGATCTGAGTAAGAACGTAAACATGAGACGATGATCCTACTCGATCACTTTCACACCCTCTTCTCCTTCTCTGTTTATTTTCGAATGTCCAATTTTGTGATTGAAATCTCCGGTCTCCTGATGCTTTTCTTCTTCTTGTGCTCTGGAGCCTTATACCATATTGTTACGTCAAGGTTTTAACTGAGAGACGCGCATGAACACTACAATGTTCATAGAAGAAAAAAAAATCCATATTAACACTGTGCAGGGACTGTAAAGATTGTTATATGCGGGTAATTTTCAGCTGTAACGGTAAAATTTGTTTATCGATTCTATTAGGCACAGCATTGACACAATATTGCAACCCTGTTGCATTCCTTGATATTTTTCCTTCTTATCAGCATACAAAGGGAATAGAAGAAAAAACATCAAATCCCATTTGTTTTTTGAACATTTCTTTAACCCCTTTTTAAAATGTGACAAAATTTTTTTATTCCTATTCGGCAACTTTCTGCAGCTGAAGAACGAGTTTTAAATCCCAGTCAGGCGTGGTCGGACTGATATTTCATTCCCGCGCATGGGATATGTTAATAACATAAAGATTCAGCATGATTACTTTCAATCAAAATGGTCGAAGAAATTTCCAAAATAATCTCCATCCAAACTTTTTCCCAAGTATGGTTCATGAACGGAATGTTTAATCTCTGCCGTCATGGCGAAATAATCAGGCTCAACTTCGAAGTAGAATTTTACTTTCTTATTTTAAGCTTCTTCTTTTCGTGTAACGTGGAGGGATTTCAATTCAACGACTGGCCGAGAGCAACATGTAGCTCGGTTAGAGAAAGACGTAACTTTTTTTTTGTGAGAAAAAAGGAAAAATGCTCCCGGCTTCACCTCATCAGTCACGAATCCCCTTGAAACGCTTTGAACACATTTACAAGGGAGAACACTAATGCATTTCCCTACAAGCAGCAAATTAGAGTAGCCGCCCTACCCTACCGAAAAAGACTTCTTTATCCTCAAATAGTCGGAGCTAATTACAGGACTTGAGGATTTCCCTTAGCGGAGTTTGGCCCTTGATGAATTGGAAGGGATTAGTTGTGCGCCCACTCTGCGCTGCTCTCTCTCGCGTTCCAACTCTCTGTGTGTAGGCTCATACGAAACGGGACAAGTTTCGAAATCCAACTCTTCTACTTTTTTTCTTATTCATTTCCAGAGATTTTCTCAGAATAAGGAGAGAATGTTTTTTTTTTCTTTGAGAAAAAGATCTTTACGTTCTTCTTACTCTTTCAGCCCCGCATGTTCTTTGATAAATAAATATACATACCGTATATATTTTAGCATCGGCTGCGAATATTAGATTACGGGATGATGGATGATTTCCCTTACCAGAAACGATAATAGTCTTCGAACGTACATTGAATACACCGAAGCTTTTTCGGTGTATGCTGGTATAATTCTATGCAAAATGTTTCTGTTCTGTAATCAATGCATTGATGAGAACGAATTAATTTTCAGTCATTTGTGTTTGAAAAGAATGGAAATATTTTTTTCTTCCAGAAAAGTCATTCAATATACTGAAATATCTGAATTACAGTACACACTGTTGAGTCAGAACATTGAAACCGCTCATGTGTTATGTAAACGCGTGTTTTTCACGGCAATCTCAGCTAACTAGCTATAATATCTGGCGCTGCCAGGGTTTTCTTCAATGAGGCTTTTTGGATCGCGTGATTTTCCCCTTCTTTCTTTGAGGGACATACAAACCGTGTCTAACTTAACCAATATGGCGACTTCCTGCGCGACTCTTAAAAGAAACAAATTTAGATTTAAAGAAACGTAGAAATTAATATTTTTTTTTCCTTTTTTAAGGGGCGCTAATTATCCCCCCCCCCCGAACTTCAAGTTATTCATCTGCCTGTTTCAGCTTCCAAAAATGCTTGATTAAAGCTGTGGAATGTTTTCGATGTACTTTTTACGGGCCCATAATTAATTTTAAAAAGCATCCAAAACTACATGAATTTATGCAGTTGAATATCAAAAGACAATACGGAGACACTAGTTTTCATGCTTGAGAAGATATAAATAAAAAGTTGAAATCAATGTTATGAATATCGAACTCAAAAGTAGGTCCGGCTAATTACATCATATTTGAATAAATATATATATTTCTGGGCTTCCTATATCTCTAAGCGAATTCAATATCTCGAAAATCGAGAATTCAATGCAATTTTTTAAATTATTGATGTGGCGGAAAATCTCACTAAATTTCCGCATTTCTACAGTAAAATAGGCAATTTTAACACTGATTTGTATGGGGGATCACTCTTTGCCTGACCCTCAAAGCGATGCTGATGATGATTATGACATCTATTCAAAAAGCCTCATTACTGGGAGTAAACTATTAACATATATAATGGCAGTGTTAAAGAAGTGACAAACCTATGCAAAGACATATACGTCTGAAACGCATTGCTAGGGAAACACGGTAACCAAAGTAAACGTTCGGAAAGTGATTGTTGAGGCCCAGAAACCATTGTTGCCCGACAGTTTTTTGCCCATTTGGGGCATTTGCTCCGCTATGATGAAATTTTAAGGTAGCCTATCGTTCAAGTCGATAGAAGTAGTGTAGATTTGTATAGAGAACACACACAGAAAATCAATTTTATATACGTAGATGTCGGGACAAGTGTAAAATAATATCTACGTCAGTGTTTCACGTTCAATGTTTTGTTTATCTGCAAAATCAGATAAGAAACGGAGGCACGTCGTGATGAAACAATTACTTGAGTTGTGCTGGAGTATGCATTTTTAACAGTCTCAGTGTATTCCTAGATCCGTATGAGAATTTTTCGCGCTCGCATCTATATTTAAAATTGTGATTGAAGTGTGATGATTGAATATTTGTACCGTTGTAGGCCTTCTGCTCTCTGCAGTGAGACTTTTTAAAGGACAGATCAGCTCGCAATCGCGCCTCGGAATTGGGAACTACAGAAAACTAACTTAGCCGATCACCACCTATAAGATTCCAACTTGAACCCTTTGTGATTCGAGTCCATGCGGACGAGGGTTATCAGGGCAATATGTCCACACGTATAGACATTCCAATTGGAATGGTTCATCGCAGCTGATATTAAGCCCGTACCATCGGTCCATTTCAAATTGTTTGAATGTACGCCCCGTTGTGTATAGCAACTATTACAAATGATAGAAGGATCAAATCCCACTCTTTCACAGGTCCATGTGTCGTCAATGTTTTTAAAAAATATTCTACGAAATTTAATATGTAAGTTTTTTTTTTTGTGCTTTAAAATCGTATTACGTGAGCTTCTATTTCTTTTTACAATTTTACTCAAAGTAAATTGTGTGATTCTTAAAATTATACAATAAAAATTATAGAATGAGTCCATCTCCCGAGAACTGAGTGATTACACCCTGTTGAAATACATTAATAATTGCTTCCAAGGTTAGAATACTTTCACAGAGGAAAGTAATTTGTATCTACCGCTGGATGCTGCTTGTTGATTGGCTGAGACTTAATGGATCTATACACCGAAGATAAACGAGTTCCGATACGTTTTCATGACGATTATTTGCGAATACACATCGAAATTGGGCTTCTGCTGACTTACGATTCACTTCGTCCGCTGTCTTTTAATTCAACTAATGAGAAACATTGAATGAAATATCTTACTCGATAATAAAGTGAATTATTTCGAACTCTGATAAAGCTCCGAAACTATTTGATTATAGCCAAAATATCGTTGAGAATCCGAAAGGCAAAGCTAATCTACTTCGATTCATTCTGAGAATTCACTGATAGATGAAATCTCTCTCAATCTCGTCGATGAATTACCGTGAACTCTCTTTGCTTGAAATTCATTACGTTAAAGTGGGGAAAGGAAAAAGATGCACGTGTGTGTGTGTGTATCCTAATACGTAGAAATCGGAGAGTTTCACAGGACTTAAAATTTCTAGCGATTTCTGACCAGTTTTTAATTTGCGCGGCTTTATAAGGATTTCTTGTTCATTGCATTTCATCGAGTTGCTCATTCATTATTTGTTTACATCCACCTCTACGATTTCATGTCCAAGTTGAAGAGCATTCAGTCAATATTTACATATTACAATATTTACATTTCAATTTGATGGAAGGTGCAATCATTTCTTTCGTTTCCTTTTTTTTTTGCTGTTTCGGAAATTATCTCCAATATTTAGTTTTTACAGGTCCTCAAATTACATCTCTCATATTTTTTGAGTATTTCAGTCCGAGAACTATTCCTCCCATTTAATTTTTTTATGCTGTCCGCAAATTATCTCCCCTTCCCCCCCCCCTTCTTTTGAGGGCCCACAAATTATTTCTCAAACTGATTTAGTTTTCGCCGGGCCCGAATAATTTTTTTCCTTTACATTTTCTTAATGAGTTGCAAAATATTTCTCATACTAAGTTTTTACCGGTTCTCGTTGCATTTCTGATTTATTGACTTTATTGGTAAGCTATATTTTCTCTCGCTTACATACATTTTTTGCTTGTTCGCGGATCATTTCTTACGTTATTTAATTCTTTGGTGGTCCGCAAATTATCTGTCCCCATTTTGGTCGCTTGACGAATAATTTCTACAAAATATTCATTACCTACAGGCCCACGAATTAATTCTCCCATTTACGTTTTTTGTCTCAGTTCGGGGACAATTTTTTTCGTTTAATTTATTTTTTGCCAGTCATTGAATTCTCTCTTCCCTCCTCTCTTTTGTCGTTCCATCAACTATTTTTCTCATTTATTCAATTTTCTCAATACGCGAAATTTTTTCCCGGTCCGCAAATTGTTTCTCAAATTTGTTTTAAAATTTAATTATGGTGAAAAAAGTAAAATACTTGGATTGCCGAAAAAGTCAAAGTGCTATGGAATATTGCATTCTGCAATTTTTGTTTCCGATATCAATTTCTTCTCAATTTCCACCAAGATCTGAAAGTATAGCACTCCGTTGTAGACAACCATGTCGAACGAACAATTTTTAGAATGAGAACATTAGTTCACTTGCCTGTATATTCTCTCATTGAGAAATTGAATTAAATTGCAAAAAAAAGTGAACCACATCCAAAGTTAGAGTGAGCCATCATATACAAAAATAAAGCAGAGGGGGCATCATCCAGACTACTAGAACTAGCGCAGTGAGCCTTGTTATGGTTCACTCTGTTTCCAGCGAGGGCGCTACTCAACCACGAGGTTTTCAGTAGAAATAACAACGCTCGGTCTTTTCTTCTCCAAGCATCAAATGTCTCGGTCGAAGACACTGAACGACAATTTTGCGCTCATTTCTTCGCAACCCCCCCCCCCCCAAAAAAAAAAAAAAATACGGGGTTTGAGTTGAGTTCGGTCGTTGTAATTGATAAAATGATATTTACTGGTCGTTATATTGAATATCTTGGCGGTAATAAAAAAATTAGACATGTCGTAACAGTCGTTATTACTGAACGGTCGTTATTATTACAAGGTTGTTATAACGAACGTCGGCTGTGTTTCAATTTCCATATCTAAACATATTAATTGGAATACAGTCGACGCTTAACATAAGCATATAGCCACCTCTTAAGCAGTCAATTCGTGAATCATTTTCATGCGGTCTTTTTCAAAACTTGCATATTTGTAGGGATTACAGCGTGTCATTTTAGCCCATGCCTCATCCTCCAGATTCTAACACCTACATTGAAACGTACAGTGAAATTTCTAATTTTTGATCTGAAACACTGATTGTCTACAATAACGTTCACCAAAGTTCTGTAACTCACCAGTGATTCCGAGTCCCACTTGCAATCATAGAAAATCATGATTCTCTAGTAGGTTCAACTAAAAATGTGTTATTTCCTTCTTCATTGTTTTCTTTACTCACATAAATATTCTTATCCAAAGGCGAAAGCGCTAGATTCTCATAAAAATATGATATTTCAGTTGTTTTTTATGCACTCAGATTTAATAAAGAGCATCTAAAAACATTCAGCGTATCCCTCGCATAAAACTGCCACTTCTCTCAATGGATATCCCCATACCAGCAACAACAACAACAAAATGAATAAAAATTCATTATGTCTCTTTTTCGACCTAGAATATAATGAAATCTGACGAATTTCATGAATAATGAACTCGAGCTAAAATAACGTTTACTAGCAACAAAAGCAGAGCCCTTTCGCTGTTGTTATTTAATTGTGTTATTTAATTATTTGTCCAAGGTGGTATCGGGGTTTCCGGAAAACTTGGCTGTTTATCAAGCAATGATAGATAACGAGAGCAAAAAAATAATAATAGTAAAAAAAACAACTATCGGGCGATAAAAGGGAGAGTTTTTGGCTAACGATCATCTGGGCAAAGATCTTGGGCATCTCTCTCTCTTGTAGGAGATAGGATCTCTCAGGAATTCCAATTACGATTTCGGGGGACTACATCTTCGCCCTCTCTCTCTGGTTCTTCCGGTTCCTGCCACTACCTCGATAAGTTACGATCCTATTATCCTGCAAAACGGCCATAATTCTTATGTTCGGTTGACGTCCTTTTCCCCGAAGTCTGCACAATAATCCTGCGCCATTTATAAAGCCAGTATTACCGAGTGTTAATGAATTCGCGGACATGTACGACCTTCCGTGTACGATTACTTGTCTGTCCCGGTCATGATGTCGACCTTTATATCGTTGGGAACGACGATATAATGGTTGCGATGATCCCTTCCGTGATGTCTCACGCTGAAGATAATTGATTCATAAATCGATTATCCGTTGCACGAATACGAAACTCTCAAGGTATTTGCATGAAGAAGAGATTTTTGAGATGTATTTCGGTGTAAAATATATGCATCATTTTCTTGCTTTTCCTTCAAAAAGTAGGAGTTTCCAATATTATCTTTTCGATACAATTTTGATATTTCGTTCCACGGCATCGCTATAGAAGCTCTGGGAACTTACAATTTCAGATTGTTTTTCCCGTTAAAATTTCAAATCTTCACCTCTTTTAGACCCGAGCATTCTTTTTTTGGGATTTTCAAAATGTTGTTTGTATTTTTGGTACTGAAAAAATGCATTAAAAATATAAATTTTAGGAAATCTTTTTTTTTCCTTTTCTTTCGAATCATTGAAAGAGTAATTCACTTTGTTTAAATGTTTTCAGCCAAGAGGATGTAGGGTACATTCATCTTCACCTATAGTTTTTTCAGAATTTTATTGCCAAGTCAAATCACACTTTTCCCGTAGTCATTTTCTCCTGGAAGCCATTTTTGAAAGCGTCCTGAAAGTTCAACTTTAAAAGCTGCCCTCTGATGAAATCTCTTTAAGTTCACATTTAGCATATTTCTAACTCGAAACTTACACAATCCTCTGTCAGAGTTTAAGTCCCTGAGATTAAAAAATAAATTTCTTTATTGAGAAAAAGCAACATACACATTTAAGGCACCAAGTTCAGAAAGGACAACGCCGGGTATAATGGCGGTTTCGGTAATAAATTGCCCATGACGATAGATCAAAGTTGCACTCGGTTTATAAAGAAGAAAGAAAAAAAAAGGCTCCGGAGAGACTGACTTACACTGGAAGAAAGTTGTCAGGGATCCAGACCCGGAGCCCCTGATGTGAATCTTGTTTTAATTTCTTTTTTTTTTCAATATAAATAATTTATAAAAATGATTAACTCTATATGTGTTAGTTTTGCTGAATTTGCTCTGCTTTCTTTGAGATAATTCATACTCTCAACATTTCAACATAATCTGCAGCCACTATTTTTTTGCGTTGAATTTTTCCTTTTTTTATTTATTTTCCTATTTTATTCAAATATATTATTACATACAGTAATATACAGTTGAATCCCGCTTTAACGAATACCATTATAGGGAAAATCTCGTTTTAACGAAAACTATTAATACCCCAATAATTTTAAACAGAAACAATGTAAAAATCAGAAATTCCTTTAAAACGAAATTTCGTTATAAAGAAGTGATTTCTCTAGTCTCTTAGAGTTCGTTATAACGGGATTCGACTGTATATATATATACATATCATGATGAGATCAGTGGAATTAATTCATTGATATCAACTCGTACTTCATCATCGTCCTATATATTATTATTATTTTACATTTCGTACACTTCGAATGCGATTTGTATGCTGCTCGTGTGTAACCATCAAAATTTAACAATCACTTCATTTCAAAAACTACAGCCGATCAGACACAGCCAGTTTGAGATTCGGAATCAGCGCTTCAAACATCGATCAGCATAAAATTACTGAAAAACCTTTGGGAATAAAATGAGTGTTTAGCACACAGTCGGAGTCTCAACACAAAAATACTTCCCTCTCTTTTCCAAATCAAAAGAAGACACTTCCTGGAAGATTGCACAAATGTGTACAAAGAGAATGCGAAGTACGTAAGCCTGTATAACCAAGCGGAGCTGAAGGTGAAGTTCGGAAAGAAAATTGTCATTCTTCTGTGAGGGAAATCATACCGACCAACCTCTCACTGTCCGGGCAAGTGCTCTGCCACTGAGCTACAGAGGACAGATATCGTCTTTCTTTAGATTGTATGATATATACAAGTTGTATATGATTTATATGTGAGATACGATGTAAGCGGAGAGTGATATCGTTTCTTACCATAAAAGAATGCGTTTTCTTCCAATATTATCTGATCACTCAATTTTTCACAATTATTATAAAAGTTCATGGAAGTAAAATATCCCGACACATTAAACTGCATATCTGGAAAAAAATGGTATCGGTAATATTTGATGAAATATCTCTATCATAGAAGATAATCACAAAAGTCACAAAGGAATATCTTTTCAGTATTTTGCAATGTGAAAAGATTATTTCTTTAGTGAAAGGTTTTAAAAAAATGTTCATACCTCGGATTACTCAAAGCCACGCTTTCAATGGACGTGACTTATCTAGACTGTACTGTCCAGAAAAAACTCCAGATAATCGACCCAAAAACAATCGTCGTTTTCTCGAATCTGACATTTTCCGGAAAAACCCACGCAGATATGTATAAACAGAACCTGTTTGATCCCATTATAAAATACAGTCCTAGCCACTTAATGCGATCACTCCAAAACTCGACATTTTTGATAATAATAACCAAATGACGAATGTATCCGGGAAAGTCCCGTTTGCAAGTACGGTGTCCACACATTCCGTTTGGTGGAACGGGAGTTTTTGTAAACAGGCATTAATACAACGGGACAATTGTTTTTCTTTCCACACAATTGCTTGCAAAATGTTCAATAGTTCCAATTTTTTTGTTCTAATTCTAAAACGGAACTTATTTTTCTGGCTTTAACCTCGCGGATTTTTTTATTAATTCATCGTGAGTAGAGTGAAACCGTCTAATGTGTATTACGAATCGTGATACTTATTATATAATGTACGTACCATAAATTCCCTTAAGACAGTCTCTCGGAAAAATAGATTTTAATCTCTTCAACTGAAAAAAAAAACTGATCAAGAACTAAACGGAAAATATATTTTTTGTCGTACATTTGCCTTCACTATAGCAGCCCCACATGTACATGGATATCTGCGAATACTTCGAGGCGATTACGGCATTAGGTGCGAAATTGTTTGTGAACGGAAGGGGGGGGGGTGTGAAGGAGAACATCTTTTAGTCTCCTACATAGACTCGCAGCTTGATAACGATAACTTAAGGGGGGGGGGAGTTTGGTTTTACCCAGCTTTTTAGAATACGCAGAAAAGAAAAAAAAACATTTCGATGAGAAAACTATAACATTATCCGAAGTCCTGATAACTTTAAACGAATTTTTCCCATGCTATGCTATTGGTTGCTGCGGCCCTTCGCAAAAGTGCTAACATACCCGACTGATATTATTACCCATGATAATCTAATTATCAGCGTCGACTGTGTTAATTTAATTTTTCACGATTATTCTAAAAGTTCATTGAAAAAAAATCAATGTTAACATGTATATTTTATAAAATATACACCAGTAATATTTGATAAAATATACACGAGTAATATTTGATAAAATATACACCAGTAATATTTGATAAAACATACACCAGTAATATTTGATAAAATATACACGAGTAATATTTGATAAAACATACACCAGTAATATTTGATAAAATATACACGAGTAATATTTGATAAAATATACACCAGTAATATTTGATAAAATAACTTAGCGAAGATAATCGTAAACTTCAGAGACATCTTAAATAAGATCAGTATTTCGCAATGTGGAAAAGATTGTTTCCTTAATGAAATAGGATGGAATCAACAAAAAGGAAAGATTCCTGTCGCAATTCGCAATTAACATCCGCAATAACGATGCCGAGAATAAAACCTTTCTCATAAAGCTCACTATCCATAAAGACATACGAGGGCATGAGGAAAAGAAAACCCTTCACATTCACCTTGAATTAGAATGAACTTCATAAAAGGTTTTATTTGAGTTTGGATTAATTCAATTCTTTCATCTTATTTCGCTGTTTACTGAATACAAACACAAAACGTATTCGTTTTCTTATGAGTCCTAAGACAAACAACACTCTGGCCAGCATTTCTCTCTTTCAGAAAGACACTCTCACCCACAGAAACACAATTTGTTCTGGACGGAAATATTCTCTCCACTCACGTTTCGGTCCATAGAATGGAGAAACAAATGACATTTTTGGCTTTCTTCTGTCTGATTTCACGTACGAAATCATTTCGGCAGCTTCTATTACGTACCGAAAATAGCTTGTTGTTCTATATGCGTGCTTCTATTTCTTCAGATGACAAGATTCATGTGTGTTTAGAACTTTGAATCTCGTAGAAATATAGAAAACTGTTACCCGCGGCTTTGCTCGCATGGATTTGGTAATGTAATATTTGAACTTCTCATGAACCCCTTTGGGGGGGGCGGTTTAATTGTGAAAAATTCCTTCTTAGTGAGTCTCTGCATTACAAAATAAAAATACTGACCAAACTGCATATTCCCAGATTCAGTGGTTTCGGTTCAGGCATGATTCCCCTATATAACCTTTGAATAAATAGTCTTATGATTCCCTTAGAGGTTGAAATTGGAAATGCCCCTCTTTAGTGAGTCTTAAGATCATAAAATAAAACTACTCACTAAATTTCATGTTTATAGCTTCGGGGGTTTCGGCTAGGCGTGATTTCTATATGTTACCTTAGAAGCCCCTTATGATTATGAACCCCTTAAGGGTGGGTGGGGTTGAATTTAAAATACACCGGCTCTTAGTTAGTCTTTACGTCATGACCCGTGAAAGGTTTTTGGGTAGAAAAATATCAGTAAGGAAGTCTGGCCATATTTACTTGATTAATGTACAGGATCTCGAAATTCATCCAGGGCATCGTCAATTATACCGCCACATTTGCGAAAATGGTGAAAAAACGTCATCGCTAATTTAAAAATTATTAAAAGGAAGAAAAGTTGTCAGTTATGGCTAAAACATATACAAGCACAAAGACCACAACAGGCAAAATGCCGTACGAGGTGTCTGAAAAAAGTTGCCCATAAGAAATATGGACTTCAAATATAAAAAGAAACCTAAGTTTCCAATTATGGTAAAAAAAAAAAGTGTCGGAGAGAAATAATTTTGCCAGCTATCGCTAAAATTGCGGTAAAATCGGTAATATCACGGTCAAACAGATTAAACGCAACAAACAGGTATCGACGCAACTAATGTAGCTCGTGATGTAAAAGTCGTAATGAAGACACTCTATTGTTGTTGTGTTAGCCTGATTGATGGTCGGTTCTTCTGTAAATGTCAGGCTCAAACTAATGAGTGAGAGGTGGTCAAATTGAGATAATCTCAGGAAATAGAGATATTATTCCATTTCAATAATCTCTCTCGTGACATAGAGAGATGGGTTAATCTCGTCTCTTTGGACCGAAACCTCGGTGTATCGAAGGGTTTCCCCCGCAGAAATCATCGTAAGTCAAACTAATGAATCGAAAACACCGTTAATGCCAGGCTCATCTTCATTAAATATCCCATCTGTGTTTCGGCACTCTCATCGTAGAGAGCAATAGCATTTAGTGAGCTGGAGTTGATTGCTTTTGTTTGCTTCCTGATGGGATTGCATTTAAAGCTCGGTTTAACTTGGTGCTATTGCGAAAAACTATCTACGTTCCTAAAATGAGGAATATTATTTCTCGTAAGAAGGAATTTGATAAAAAATAATTAAATTCCAACTTCATTTATGAAACAATGTAAGCATTTTATAAGTTAAATTTGAAAATTTGTTTTTAAAGTCTAATAAGCAAAGACGACGGATTTTAAGAAGCAAAAAAATTACGTTCCTTGACTTTGCTAGGAATGAGATACATTTTATGATCAAGCGTGTGGAACAGAGTTGCACAACTTCCGACCCACGGGCCAAATGCGAACCTCGAAACGTGTTTCTGTAGAAAATTATCATTATACATTGCAACATATCAATACATACCACGATTATAATCTTCAAAAATACGGGCAATCGGTATCCGTACGTGCTATTGTCAAGAATAGTGTCAAAAACAAGTAAAGGTGTCAATTATAGATAAACAAAATTGCCAAAGACAATTAAAGTTTCCAATTATAACCAAACAAATTGTCAAAGTTCAGTTGTCAATTCTAGCAAAAAAACAAATTTTCAAAATTGAGCCGAATTATACAAACACACCTACAAGGCCACAACATGGAAAATGCCTAACGAGTTGGCTGAAAAAAGATGGCTATAACAAATGGGATGTCATTAACATACAGCACCATAATTATAAATGCATAAAAACTAAACACAATGTGTATACATGAAAAAATGTAATAAAATGCTAATAAAAAGATGCTTATGGTTTTGTCTTATACTAAAAATGGATAGCTCCTCAATTTATACTAAAATGTTTATCGTATTTCTTTTTAAACCTGTCAATTGTGTTAGAATTTACTACCTCCGGGAGTAAGCTATTAGATTTATTAACAACTCTATTAGAAAAGAATTCCTGTGACATCATAACCTAGAGTTATAACATCATAACATAGAATTGATCGAGGGGATGAAGAGAAGAGCCACGCGTGCTCTTGATAGCACACGGGGTTGAGCTATGAAGACAGACGTCATTTTTTGAATACGTTCACCTTAGATGAATGCAGGTGTCGGAGAGATATGATCGAAGTGTTCAAAATTTTCATCGGTATGGATAGGATGGAGTATGAATTAATAATACTCCATCAATCAACCGCTTTTACAAGGCAACACAGGTATCGATTTATAAGGGACATTGTATTACGTAAGGCACTTGTAATGTCTTCTCTTAATAGCGCACGGAAAGCTGAATTTCTTCAGCTTTCCGTGCGCTATCAAGCCCCGTGTGCTATCAAGAGCACGCGTGGCTCTTCTCTTCATCCCCTCCACCAAGGTTATGTCCCTCTGTAGATATGGTTTCCAAAACTTTACAGCATACTCCGGTCAAGGACGCGCTAAGGCTCGGGAAAGCGGAAGAATGACTTTAGGAGATCGTGAAGAAACCTTTGTATGGATGAAACCGAGCATTCTATTCCATTTTTTGACCACCGCTGAACAATGTTCAGAAAACAAAAGCTGCTCGCGCCAATGAGGATTTCCTAATCGGTTACCCTAGATGTATCCGACAAAAAACAGCATTAAATGCTGGTAAAACATTTTTCTCGCATCAGATACCGTTCTTTCCCAACTTTTGTTTTGAATTTGAATATCTCTGTGGATGCTGCACTGGAAACATGGAGTTTTTTAGTTGATATCAGGAGAGACAGGGAAAAAAGTTCATATTGGGTTTTCGGGCACACTGGGAATGTATAAAACGTGATTTTTTTTCATTTTACTGACTACACAACTCCTTCAAACATGAATCTCATATCTCAGTACTACATAATATTTAGATGTTTTTATTTTGTAATTAGATGTCTCTAGGATCAACGGTTCTCCAGAAAAGTGTCATACGCCCTATTCACATCAATAGATGGCAACGCATTTGTTTTGAATGTGTGGGGAAAATATTATAAAAAAGGAAATCTCTCTCGCGTTAGGCCTCACTATATAAGTTTTATGAGAGGTCTTCTACAAAATTTGACAGATGCAGCCGATCAGCATTCAATCGAGAGTAACAGATATCCTCATTCGTTGAATTTTTCGAAGTTAGTGTAATACCAAAGCCTGAGACTAGGTGGCCATCACTGATTAAATCATGTGGATGGGGATTGTTTAAAATCTGTCCTTGTAGATAGAAAATTTCTTAGTGTTGCAGAAAATTTCGACATTTTATCAAACAAAGGAATAATTGACATTTTTTGTGAAGTTTTTTCTAACGTAGTGCAATGCTCTTAAATTCCTATATCATTTGCATATTTTTATTAATAGATAGCAGCACATTCGTTTGAGTGCGTGGGAGAAATTTCCTGAAAAAGGGAAAACTAAGCAATGTTTTCAGGCGTGCAAAATATTGATTCGGGTATTTGTATTTTTTTAATGTGACATGTTTTTTCACATGTTTACAATTTTTTTTTTAGATTTATTCAGCCCTGAGCCCATACTATGGAATTTACCATTGGTATCTTCGTCTTCTGCAATGATGGTTTGTTTCCGATTGAAGTTTATAAGCTAAACTATTCACGCTCTCGAGATGATGAGCTTGAAGAGCGCAACGTATCTCACGGAACGTCAAACCGATCAAAGGTATGTTATTAGAGGGGCCTGATATGCGTCGACGAAAGATGGCGAGTTTACGTTTGTTGTGCATGTGTGCCGCTGTTACGGTAAAAGCTTCATGGCTTCTCTCTCGCCATATTTTAGGAATGACAGTGAGCTTCTCTCCATCGTGATTCTCTCTCACTCTAAACTATTGCGTTGCTCGTCTCTTCAGACAGAATTATGAGGTTTATACCGATGATTGCCGTGGCGTCAATCCAGCTTCAGATTCATTTTGAGAGCCATTGATTACTTCACTTGATACTCTATTATGTTTCGCAAACAATGGATGAAAGATGGCGTTTATAAGTCGTAATTTTCCAAGGGATATTCTCCATTATTCGTGTGAGGCAAGAGTGATGTATGTAATCTGATTTCTCTGTGGTTGTTATCAATCGCGTTTCTACATTTGAGAAACGGGGATTTTCTTCCTTGAAGATGCTTTATTTATTTTTTTAGATATGTATGTCTTCCGGTTTTGAATGCTTTTCAAGAAAACCGTTTGTAATATTCGAACGCATATGAAATTTTACGTGCATGTGCGTTCGCAAGTTCGAATTCGACAAATAAAATTTATGGGTGTTAAAATACAGTAAAACCCCTAAACCAGTGATTCCCAACCTGGGGCCCACGTCCCACAAGGGGACAATTTCATTTTTAAGGGGAAAATTTTGAGTTTTTCTATGTGCCTTGGAATTTTCCAAACTCCCTTCATTTTTATATCAGTTCAAATTTTTAATCAAATTCTTTTTGTGACCACTTTCTTTCATTTTTCTCTTTCAGTGGAAGAGGTTGTGGCTAACGGTTTTTAATTTTTCTTTGTGTTCACACAGAAAATTTTTGCCAGTGGGATCAAGTCCCCCTTTGCCCATAAAATGAAGAAAAATGAAGGCCACGAAGTCCTTTACGAAATTATATTCTGCATATAGCAATGTA